>NC_040012.1:3629101-3707127 GCF_000972845.2 Larimichthys crocea
AACTTGGACAGGCAGTGATGGTTTCTTTCAGCCACGATGACTTTCTTTGGTTAAAGTAACTAAGACAAGAAGATCTCTTTGTAGTGTGAACAGCACAAATCACATGAAATCTGATATTTGAATCCTGATCGGGCCGTGTTGGCTTTGTTTAAGACGACAGACAAAATCAGATTATCTGATCTCATCAAATCTGCGCTGTTATTTGCGAGTGATCAGATCGGATTTGTGTCCAGACATCATCATCCTATCTGCATGGGTTGCTGTGGTAACGATGTGCACCAGGAATAGTGCAGCGGTGAGCTTGTCAGTACAGAAGCTTCCCCTCAAAGCACCAACAAACAATTTATTTCAGTGTCAGCCCACGACTGTTGTTCTCTGAGTTGTCTGCTGTAGCACGTGCATCTCCTCGGTTCAGTTGTTGTGGTCTTATACTGATCATGAATATCTTCACTGAAGCTGGATGAGCATGGAAGAAGAAGAGCTGTCAGCGCTGCAGCTCAGTCAGTTAAACACAAGTTAAACATGTGAAAATCAGTGTGTGTGTATGTGTGTCTGATGGTGAACAAGTTGTGCATCCTCATCTATTTGATCTTTTTTTGGGGGAGTCCATAAATTGACTTATTTTTCTTTTTTTTTGGGCCATTAGTGGAAATATGGGATGGGAACCTCCAAATATCAGACATAAATGTCAAATGCATCGGCCTTTGGAATAGACTTTGGAAGATGTCTGAGCGGAAAACTCGCTAAAAAGTTATTTAATTGGGACATTTCACTTCGTCATCCCTGAGCAATGAGTTGAAATCTTATTTTAATTTGAAGGATTTGTCGTTTATTTCCAGAACAGGTTACTTTGTGAATTCAGGAGATTGGGAACAAAAACAAAACTTACTGTCTCATAAAGAATGGCTGCAGCACAGGACCCTATGTGAAGATCCCTTTTCACATTTAATGCCTTACCAGGAGAGGACAGACTTAGTTTGATGTGTGTTTTGAATAAAATATCCTTCATTTATGTTGTTGTGTCAGAAACATTGGAAAATCTTTCACCTGTAAAGTTTTACAATCACTCCGCTCTTATGACTCTAATAACAACTGCCATTAAAGACAGCCGTAATGTGTCTTACTGCTAAGTGAGAAATATTGAGCATTTTTCCCTCCCCCCACCCATAATTAGTTCATATGATATTGCATTCTGGAACGAAGCCCTTCATCTGTCATGTGGGCTTTCACAAAGATGATATCAAGTTAATATAAAATTCAACTCATATAAAAGATTTCAGCGAACATGGCACCTTTGATACCTGCAAAGTAACTGTGAAAAATCTCATCGCGGCTTCAGTCCGCGGTGAGAAATGAGGCAATATGTTACCAAACTGTATCGCAATTCATAATTCAAAATCCCGCGTAATTAACTTTCTTCTCCGGAGCCTTAATGTGATACCAAATTAAATAAGAGGAGAGAGAGAGAGAGAGAGAGGAAGGGAGGAGGAGTCAAAGAAGAGAGTAGTAGGAGCAGCAAAGAGGAGGTATGATTTTCATTTTTGTTGTAGTTGACTCCTACGTATTCACAAAGCATTTAAGGCTCTAAAGGAAACACTACGTGTCGTCTGACCGTGTCTAAAGGTGTTTGTATCTGTTCCAGACGGCCGCACTCGAAGGAGGTTAAAGAAGCTGCCACCGGAGAGACGGGATGAATCGAGACAAACGGGGGAAAGAGCAAAAAGAGAAAACAGAGCTTTGACTTTGTCACCTCCAAACACACCTGACCGGCCGCTGAGTGAAGGGAGCACACCTGTCGGACCTGTGGGAGGGAGGAGTTTCAGATGGTATTACACTGTAAAAAAAAAAGTCGGTTTATTATGTCCTTTGGTTGAGAGGCCTTAGAAATCGTTACTTTGTCACATGTTACGTTTCCCTCCATCCATTTTCTGTAACCATTTATCCTCATCAGGGTCACGGTGCGGCTGGAGAACTATCAGGTAACCATGCACACACTGTTAAGGTCGTGTTTTTGGACTGTGGGAGGAAGCCGGAGGACCTGGAAGGCCCCAGCCGAGGTCCGACAGTGCCACCCTACATAACAATTTAAACCTGTGATGTATTACAAGGTGACAAATCTTTGTTAACTTGAGCTATTTAAAAGGTGCAGTGTGTATTTTCAGAATAAGGCAGACATGGAATATAATATTCAGAACTATGTTTTCATGCATGTATACTCAGCTAAAAATAAGAATCTTTTTGTTTTTGTTACTTTATAGTGAGCCTTATATATCGACAATAGGAGCGGGTCCTCTTATGAATGATAGCTGTCATGATTAGAAACTCGAAAATCGAACTTAACGCGCTGCATGATGAAATTAAAAACAAAGGAAACTGAACATTCCTCGTGGACACAGCATGAAGATTTTTTAATTAAAGTAAATTAACAGAAGTAAAAATTCTAAGTTGTAACTTGAAGTTAACAGGATAAAGTCAAAACTTGAATAACTTACTTTGATCACTTCATTGAAGTTTGTTTTGACTTTCCTCAGGTTATTATATTTCTCCATTGTTGGAAACATTATAAGTGCACAACTCAACAAAATACACAGCATAGATCTAACACTTTTAGACATTTCAATGAGCAGATGTTGTATATTATATCTTTAACTGATCTCCTATGTGATCTCCTTTTGACGTTTAATGGAACAACTGATGTCATATTTCTTCACTGCTCGGAGCCGCCCTCCCCGAGAGGCTCTCCTCCTCCTGCTTTGAAAACTCTGCAGCAGATGATTCGACAAGCATTTTGTTTCATACCGAGGCCCCCGAGGTGTAAATTATGAATCACTTTGCTGATTCGGATGATTTCGTTCAGTTCAAAGGTTGGTAGTTTTAGTTTTTTTCACTTTTTTTTTCCACTAAGCTAAGCAAACGCATCCCGACGTGAGCGCATAACTATTCACAACGCCACGGCTTTCCGTGCTGATTCAGTTCATTCGCTTTGCTGCTTTCATAGAGAAGTAGGCACTGTGATGAAGGCTGAAAATCTGCCCTGCAGCACCTCTGAAGCTCGCGGACACGTTCGATCGGAGCGCAAAGACAACACGTTTGGTTTGGACCAGCTCTTGGCCGGGATCAGTAACTTCCTGGAGTCTCCATTGGTTGTCTGACAACTTCTACGAGCCAAGAAATATTCTGGCACAGACGCACTTATAACGGCAAAATGTCATTTTTACACATAGTGTTGTGTATGTTTCCATTCTTTATGTTAATCTGAGCTTGTTGCTGGTTGCTGGTGCCTTCCCCAAAATGTCAAACTACTGCTGTACTTTGTTTCTACTGAGCACCTCCATGGATATGACCACTCAGGATTTGTCCTGCAGGTGTGTGCACGCTTGCAGTGTGTGTGCATTGTGTCTGTGTGCAGGTGTAATGTGCCCCTATGAGAATATTCAGCAGCACCATGTTTGTGTGTGCTTGCATATTCACCACAGTGGCACAATAATATGTATTTGTGTGTGTTCATGTGTGAGGGCAACATGCAGCCTCCAAAAAAACCCGCAAAGGCTGGATGTGAGAGCTGCAGACACGAGTTCCCTCCGGACTAAATTAAGGTGACTCTCCTCAGACATGCTGACTCACTGCAAACAGACAGGCAGGTAGACAGACAGCAGAGACCCTGAAGGAACATGGTTGGACAAATTCAGACACAGGCAGAGGAGAGGGCACACATCACAGCTCCAAACTAATGCTTTGCTGTTAAATTGAACTTTTTAAATGTTCTACTAGAAATCATGGTGATTTATTCTCATTAAATCAAATATCCAGAAGTAGCGGGCTAAAATTAGGATGTATACCTGAGCATATTTAAAACTACAACAGTGCTGCATCCATAATGGAGTTTTATAACTAGGCTCTAATACATAGAGACACGAAGAGACGGACCCAGAGTCTCAAATCCCTCCGGGTTCCCTCCACATCCATCCTCTACCTCTTCATCCCTCGACCCTCATCCCTTCATCTACTCATCCCTCGACTCTTGTTAGTCCTTGTCCTTGTTAGTGAATTGAATATTGTGTGTAACCAAAGTCTGATATTTCTTCTTCCTCCGTGCCATAAAGCTGCGTTGTCACTGGAGCAACAAATATGTGTTAATCCACTGCTGAAAGTAGTCCCCAACAAACACACATATTACTACTGTTGGAGTAACTTTTATCAAAACTGTTTTGAAACTCTGTGACCTGATTTTAAAGATTTACGTCTTCAGCAGGAACCGACGAGCTTAAAGTGGAGAGCCGCAGACAGGCAGGGATTCAGACTGATGCTTTGTTGGTTTTGGGTTATTTGAACTGTAGTTGAAAGAGGTACTTAAACATATGTGTGTGTATGTTTTACTTACAGTGGATTGTGGTCGGCATGCCCTAGTTCAGGGAAGATAAGTGATGTACCTGCTGTGGACAGGGGGGCGACAACAAAATGTGCCTAGTTGCATATAAATAACAGCCTGGCTGCTTTGATTGACAGGTAGGTGTCATTACAGATGGCTTATTAGAGCACACAGGCATCATTTGGCCCGCCTCAGGTCCCGGGAGGCGGGAAGAAGCAAGTACAGCCAACGTGGCGACGGCCAACGCCGCATATTTTCAGCTTCAGAGCGGCGCTTTGGAAACCTGTGGGTGACGTTGCTCATCATGCTCTCTCCGTTCTTTATGCTGCCCCCGTCCACAGCAGCACATCGCTCAGCTTCCATGCTGGTTCTCCACAGCAGTTCAAACTAAATCCAGACAATAAACATTGTCACAAGAGACAAACATCCTGCAGCCTCCATGCAGCCACACTCAGACTTTATAATGGAAGTAAACACAAAAGAATCGCAGTGACATCTTATGGCCAACTGGGATAAAACAGACAGACAAACAGACGTATGTGTGCACAGACAGACAGAGAGAGAAGGAGGAAGGAGAGTCAGTCAGTCAGACCGGCAGGCAGGCAGTCAGACAGGCAGACAGACAGGACAGTGAGCTGGTGTCTAACACTGTCTGATTTGGAGGCCAGCCAACTAGGGGAAAACTGTCAGACACTGGCAGGAAGCTGCTGATTAATCTGAGCAGTGATGGAGAAAAAAATCCTGAGAGAGCTGGGAGGCAGCGTGTGTGTGTGTGTGTGTGTGTGTGTGTGTGTGTGTGTGTGTGTGTGTGTGTGGACAAGCGAGCGAGAGAGGAAGGCAGCAAAATATGACAAGGTGTGACAAAAGGGAGAAAGAGGGGAGGGAGAGCCATTTATTGTTATGTTGTAGATATTTTGTATTTTTTTTTTTTATTCAGCTGATTTGGCAGTAGCGCTCATCCCACGTCCATGCCAATGAAGCAAAGTGAATCGAAATTGAACTGAATAAAGAGAGCGGAGAGGACAGGAGGAGTGAAAGGGAGGAGGGGGGGGAATTAAGGACGCAGGAGAGACGGTGAAAGGACGTCAATAAAGGGACGGAGAGGCGCGAGACAAAAGAAGGGAAGGAGGAAGATAGATGTGGTGAAAGGTGCAAGAAAAGAGAGGAAGAGCGAGTGGGAGTGGGAAAAAGAGAGACAGGAAGTTTGGTGTTTACTCTAACAGGGCTTCTCTTTATTTCGGCATACATCCAGCCACCAAGCAACACTTATTTTGACAACACGTCAACTAAAAAAAAAAAAAGAGAGAGAGAGAGAAAAAATGATTTGCACTCCTCGCCCCGGACGCCCACACTGGATTTGGGTGGAAAACAGGAGGAGTGACAGGAAACTAGCTGCAGACGCTGAAATTATGAAATGAAATATTTATTTCAAACATTTTTTTTTTTCGGTGGTAAATTGAGCATCCATCTGTTCAATTTGCACCCAATCAGAGTGTCAGGTACAGTTCTTCTTCTTCTTTAGATCTCTTCTCCTTCTCAGGCCCCAGATGGGACCTGAGCTCCTCTCAGCTCCAGTACACTCCACAGTGGGCATCCAGTTCAGACGCTCAAATCAATTAAACACTTCTGTCCGGGCAGCGGTTACTGCCTCAGTCTTCATGGTGGTTCCATGGTGATGGTTGTTGAGGACACTGCAGGGATTTGGCAGGATTTTAGCCCATGACTGATTTATAAAATCAGATTGATCCGATGGATTTGTAGCAGGTCAGAAATGTTTTAGTACTGGAGTGGTGTTTGACTTGCCAAGACATGAACTTTACTGCAGAACAGACTGATATCGTCTGCATATCAAGACATCTGCAGACATGTTCTCTTTTAGGAATGTGTTCTGTCACCGGTTATCGTCATATTTCACCTCTCTGTCCTCTGAAGATCAACGCAGACAAAAGAGAATCTCAATTCAAACCAAGTCCAAAGGTGATCCTGGATGACTGTGCGTCATATCAAGACCTCATGTAGCCCCACATTGCAATGCATCAACATCAAGGCCAGTGCATATCACCTTTGAGTAAAGAAGTTGAATCAGTACTTCTACTTTTACCAGAGTCTTCTACTGAAGTAAAGGACATTTGTTCTTTGGCCACTCCTGTCGATTAGTGACTAAAATTATGACTCCGTTTTGGTTTTTGCCCATTGTTTAATTGGACTGATTGATTGTTTCGGTCCTTGTAGCTCTTGTTTGAGTTTTAAAAGCAGTTTTATGATTCACAAATGTTGGATCCCAATAAAAACTCAGATACATTCAGTGCGTCTCAAACACTCTGTTTTCATGTCACGCTGTTGCCTTCTCATAGCTCTGACGCGCCGCGTGTTCAGCGATTTATTGAATTGTTTTAAACACTCTGAACACACAGTGCCAATCAATTGTAGAGAATTGCGTTATGCTGTCGCGGCTGTTTATGAAATGTCTACGGACGATTTGACAGAATAACAACGTTACAAAGTGCATTTGACAACACTGACGAGCGCCGTGCTCTCCTCCTGTAGCGGGATTATCAGAGGAATCCCTGAATATTTACAGTGTATGTGTTTGTACTAAACATAACTGAGACTATGTAATGATCCAAGAGGAAATAATAATAATGATGATAATATAATAACCTGTATTTATGCAGCTACAAGAACATGAGGTAAAAACTAAAATAATAAAACAGATGAGACAGGTTCTCTATCATTAGAAAAGTGATGCCAGTGTGAAATGATTCACTCGATTTTCATAACATCATTTTCTAAATCAGTCGTTACAAACAGCCTCTCCTCATCCCGGCGATGGGGAAGCCACCTTGACTGAAAAGCGCTCCTTCCTCCTCTTCCTCTTCCTCTTCCTCTTCCTCCCTCTCGCCTGGTTTGAAGATTGCCTCGTACCGAATGAAGAATGAGCGGCATCAAGCTCACAAAAAGGCAGGTGAGTTAAGCCTCACTTTCCATTCTTCCATTTAAGTCCAGGGAATGAATCTCCAGATAATACTCACACCTTTGGCCCCGGGAATTGAAAAGCCCCGGTGTGGCTGCAGGATTCGAGGCCGTATTGGATCTGGGAAAAGGGCCCCAGACGCCATTACAGCTCATTTAAAGTTAAAGATGGAGCTTTTTTTTTTTTTGCCCTGGGGTTTATAGAGTCTCCTCAGAGTGAAGAGCTGATATTAGCTATAGCTGCCAGAACAACAGAGAGAGAGCAGATAGCAGGGGAGCCTTTTAACATGATGCAGACAGAGGAGTGACTGACTTCAGAGCTTTAACCGAGAAAGTCTGATTTTAATTTGTCAACTCTTCAAATGCATTTTACAAATTTTAACATTTATTTTATTTCTGAGGAACGGGACCTGTTAACTTGATGAAGTGGACAGTGGACATTTAACCATTGTTTTGAGTTTGGCGCTGGTTTTTTTCTGGGACAAGAAATGATCGGACTTTGGCTGCGCTTGAGAAAAAAATGACTTGTCAATCACAAGGTAGCAAAACCTGGAAGCAAACCTGCTTCATTGTCCATTTTACTCTGAAGGGGACCATCATTTACTAAATGAACATCATCTGTGTTGGGTTCAGCTCTGTGCATTAATTATACAGTCAACTGTAAGATGTCCTTAGAGGGTTGACATCCAAAACAGACTGTTAATAATGAGCTGTGTGCAGAGCTAACTGCAGAAACTGAACTCTGAGCTCTGTAAGGTGACGAAAGTAACATCACTGTAGAGTTGACGGGAAGTTTCAGACATGCAGTTTGTAAAACAGATGCAGCCGATGTCAGACTACACCGTGCAAGCAGAGAACGGACACGTACAGAGGCAAGTGAGGATACAAATCTTTTGTGATTTGGGTGAACTGACCCTTTAAAATCACCCTCTGAAAACAGACATGGTGCGACTGGGTGGCCACATTTGAAAAACATCAGCAGAGGATCCAGGATTTTGAGTGTGTGTCCTGCATCTGTTAGTGTGTGACTTGTGTTCATTGAGTGCCTATGTGTGTGTGTGTGTGTGTGCGCCCAATCAGCTGTGCGAGGGAACACACCCACTTCACGCTCTTACCTGCCCCGCTCCTCCTGATTGGCTGCCCGGCGTCGGACACTCCGCTCCGTCATTGGCCGGTGGACGAGGAGGCGGCAGTTTGTTGCTGTTGCTAAGATCCTGTTGCTAGGTTCCCGGCTGTTGCTAGGAGACATGTGATGCATTATGGATGGTCGGATTTCTCGTGGAGGAGCGAATCTGAAATGCTGATGACTGGACTCTCACTCATCGCTCGGTCTCCATCGTTTTCTGTCTCACTTTCTCACGCTCAGTTTTCATCCTTCCAGTCGTTTCATCTTTTTTTTTATCACAAATTCAACAATAATTAAAGACATTAATGCCAAAGCAGGTTGTACAAGGTTCACACCTATCACCCGTTTGGGTGGGATTAATATTGCAGGGGGAACATTTACCCTGTCTCACTGTTAAACTCAAAACAACAAAACTCTCTGCAAATGTTGAAGCTCGTCTAGCTCAGGTGGTCCAGACAGCTTCGTTCTTCCTGTGCCACCTGCGCCCGCCACTATAAACCTCTAATCCAAATGCCTGTCTGGTCTTCAACCTCCCCAAAGTTTCTCCAGCTCCTCCGTTCCCTCCATGGTTCCCTGCTGCAGCTCTCATCCAGTTCATGACCCTTGTCCTGGCCTACAGGGAAGCAAAAAGCTCCTTCATACCTCCAAGCTGTAAAAACCACACCTCACTCTTTGGTGAAGCTCGTCTCTGCACTACCAGCAACATGACAAACAATGTCATTTTGTCATTTTGTTTGGGAGATTTGGTGATTATGGGAGGACCGGAGTGTGCCAAAACAAGAGGAGGTAATTGGGGCTGTTCTATTACTGGGATGGGGAGGGGAGCATGTGTGTTCTGGATGGGATTAAAATGACTAACAAATCCAGTCAGTGTTATTTATATAAATAACGAAGATCACAAATTTGCACAGCATGTGGCACTCTCTCTATCTTTAGACCCTCGATGCAGATCAAGAAAAACTCAGAGAAAAAGCCTTTAACAGGGAAACAATATGAAAAAAAGGATGCATGTCTGTAGGATTTAGTGGCATCTAGTGGTGGTTGCTGATTGCAACCTCCTCGCCTCACCGTCTCCTTCTCCTAGAGCCAGTTTGTCTGTGTTTTGGACTAACGGACTTTGGTGTCTGTAGATATAAAAGTCTCATTTTAAGGTGACATCATGATTCTTATTTTCAGCTGCTTATACACTAATGGAAACACAGTTATGAATATAATATTGCATTTCTTGACATATTCTGTCTAAATCCGACACATTGGACCTTTAAAATCACCCGACCTGTCCTAGAAGCGTATCAGATCTGAACGGAGTTAGTGTATTACAAATAGTAGTACTTGAATTTAATTTGCAGTTTGTAAAATGATGGACTGAATTATATAAATCACTGCATTGATATTACGTTGCATTTTAAGTCACCTAGTTTCAGTGTAGCCTGTTCTTCCATGACGGATGAAGGAGGTTCAACCATGAATGTCAGTTTAAGCTCATAACGGTTGCAGAGGCATTTCTCTTTCATCAGAAAAACTCACATTGAAAGTTCCTTTTCGTCTCTTTTCACCTGATTTCTCGTCAATGTTGACAGAACACGGTGACCTCTCACCTCTCACCCTCTCGCTGCTTGTGTGGATGCTGACCTCGCGGAGTCTAACACCGCCGTGGATGCGCTCTTCGTGTGAGATATAAAAAACGGCGGCCTCGCACTCCAAAATGTCTAAAATGAACATCATTACCTTCGTGTTCTAAGTGCACAGAGGTGCTGCATCCAATCTTTTTTCCCCTCTCGCTACTCTAAAGACACGCTGGGTCATTCTGCATCAAAGAGCTGCCTGCCTCCCCGTCTGATCAAAGTCTATTTCGATTGGCTTGATGGCAAATCTGCTCTCACACCGCCTCCACCTCCACTTTCCTCCAAGACGTTTTAAGATGCTCAGAACAGAGTAGGACCAGATTCTGTCTGTGCACTACAGTCCATAGATTTCATTTATATATTCATGTAAATCTGGTACTCGAACTGTCTGTATGTATGACCAGAGAACATGAAACAACAAAAATGATTTCTTTTTAGTTAAATGCTCCAGTTTGACCTGCTTTATATTACATAATAGTGAGACTGTGCTGCTGAAAAACACTGAATTAATCCAGCACTGTGTATTTCTCACAGGCCTGATGACACTTCACAGTTTATTATAGTGATTTAATCAAATTGAACCAGATTTATCTGGATGTGAGACGATTGAAAGATGAAAATCTAGTTTTTAGCCTTGTTAACGTGTCCGTGTGAGTTTCTTTATACTGTGATGACAAAAACAGGCTTTGGACCTGCATTTGTAGCCATGACAGTCTTGGAAAGATGCATTCAGGATCTCAAATATGTAAGGAATGGTAAACGGACTGTACTCGTATAGTGCCTGTCTGGTCTTCCGCCCACTCAGAAAGCTTTACACTACATCTCTCATTCACTCACTGTGCCAGCTACTCTTCAGAAAGTAACTAATCGCACTAACACACTGATGGCACAGTCTTCAGGAGCAGCACACTTCAACATGCACGCTGCACGAGCTGCAAGTCTTCTGATTAGTGGTCGACCCACTCTACCTCCTGAGCCACAGCCGGATACAGTACATCCATGTTGGATCATCGATGCTTTAATAAGCCATCTGTAACATCTGTCAATCAAAGCGTCCACACTCTTAATCCATCTGTAACATCTGTCAATCAAAGCGTCCACACTCTTAATTATTAAACTTAATGAGTCTCATTCTCATTAGTCATAGCCTGATTGTGTTTTACATTTCGTCACACTCTCCTCCAAAGTCTGCAGGAGATGTTTTGAACGTTCTGAATGAAAAGTTTTCTGCTCGCCACCTTTTATCCAGGATACCTGGCCACAGGTGTCCCTCCTCCGTAACACTGGATGACATTTGCAGCGACAGAAGTGCTTGGTGTGTGGTCTCTCTCTCTGTCACACACACACACACACACACACACACACACACACACACACACACACACACACACACACACACACACCACCCAGATGGCGGAGGAGCCACTCAGTCGCAGCTCTTATCTTTGAAAATTGCTCAAGTCTGCACGTCGAAAATACCTGCTGCTGCAGTCTTTGATTCCCTGAGAAGGCTGGCAGAGATGTATTTGTGTGTGTGTGTGTGTGTGTGTGTGTGTGTGTGTGTGAGTGAAAGCGTTATGGAGAGACACATAGGAAGGAAGCGAGTCTGTGTCTGTGCATGATTGCCACAGTGGGGAGTATGTCAGCTAGTGTGTGTACACTTGTGAGAATTAGGATTGTGCAAGGTGCTGGGACGTGTGTGTGTGTGTGTGTGTGTGTGTGTGTGTGCCAGATCCGTGACAAGCCAACTGTGACAGTCTCTAATAGCTCTCGAACACATCCGTCTGAACACGCTGCCACTCGTGTGTGTGTGCGTCTTCTCTGTCTGCTTTATCTCCGGCTCTGTTATCAAGTCTTCTTCTTCTTCTTCGTCTTCCAGCTCTCTCCTCCACTGCCAAACGCCACCGGAGCGAGACAGATAGAGGAGGAAGTTGGCCGAGAAATGGCATCGATGGAAAGCTCTGCTCGGGTGTTGAGACTCCGAGCTCAGACCTTTAACAAACAACGGCGAAACCCATGTTACCGTGTGACAGTAGATTTGAGCCGGTCGATGAACTGAGGAGGTCAATAGCATCTGTCTTCACACTCACAAGCTGCCTCCAGTTTTATCTGAAGGGAAACGCTTAGAAAGGGATAAGGATGTGAATCAGACGCTGTCAACACGGGCTTATGTCGCTTTACTCAAGTTAGGACGCCGTCTCTCGAGTCAAACATGCGCATCGAGTCAATGTTTTTCAACTTTTCAACATTTCATGTAACTTTTCTACCATGAAATCATTTTAAAGATGAAGATTTGGGGGGGCGGTCGGTAGCGTGGTGGGCCAAGTGGCCGCCCCGTGTGTGGAGGCTATAGTCCTCGCTGCAGCTGGCCCCAGTTCGAATCCCGCATCGGACTCTCTGCCCCCGGCTTCCTGTCTATCTTCAGCTGTCCTATCATTAAAGGCATAAAAGGCCAAAAAAAAGAAGATTTGAAATCATTTTGACGCTACACTGACGTCGGATGAACGGTCTGTCTGTTTTTTTACCATGAGCTTTCACTCCGGCCCAAAACGAACCGGACAATCCAAGGTAACGAACTCTGGTCCGTTTAAAGTTTAAAGAGGCTGAAAAGGATGACACAGGAAACTAAATGGACCAAACAAGAAGCTGCTGGCCAAGCGTGAACCTGTGACTGACTTTTAGTCGTCGGTGAAATCTTTGTGAAATACAAAAATGAGGTTCTGAATCACAAAAATACCAATTTGTACATGATGCTGCTACAACCTCTCTCTAGATTTAATTATTTTTTGTTAAACCTAAACCTAGAAAAACTGAATGCCAACGCCACTCTGTCCACGGAAATCACATTTCTGTTTAGTTAACATGATCCAAATATATACGCTCATTAGTTATATTTATACTTTTTGCAAGTAATTGAAAACTGCACGGATATGATGTAATCGTAACCATAGACCTTTAGGAAATATTCAGTGTACGGTGTGTCTCATCTGGCTGACAGTTATCTGCTGACAGAGGACAGCAGAGAAGCTACATTCACATTCAGGAGGCAGGATTGATTTTGTACTGACAATGCTATCAGTGTCTGGCCTGATAATCCAGCTGCCAATTGCCATTTCGTCCTGCTTTATTCATCCGGCCTGACATCGTGTTCATGTGAGCTCATTTCTTCCAGGAAATGGGGTCAGAGAGGTATCTGTCCCGCTGATGACATTTTCAGTTGAGGTAGTGATTGCTACGAGCAGTTAAAGTTTCTCAGTGATTGAGAAATTATAATTTGAGAATTGTTTCCATGAGTCCACGATTCCATCTTTACTCGAATAATTATTTATTTGGTAATTTTTCTGATCACTGTTTTTGCTTTTGATTGCCAATGACTCCCGAAATAACAAAACCATTGGTCAGTGTTACGACCCGCTTGTGTTGTCATTTACACCAAATCAACTGACGGCTGGAACGTGCAGCAAAAAAAACAAAAAACATCAAAAACAGCACCCCTTAATCTAGTGAATCTGACAGAAAATCTCTTCATGAGTAATCAGTGTAAATCAAAACTAAACCCTGCACAATCCCAGAACTTCCGACACCAAGCTTTTCAAGACACAAAAAACGAGGCAAGCTTTTGAAACAACACACACACACACAAAGCCGCCACGATGCTCCGGCGGCTGCAGTTTAAATGTCCCGGGCCCGGACAATTGGACACAGCGGATTGGCTGGTCGGGAGAGGATGCAGAGGGTGTCGCACCAATCCCAGTCCTGTTGGTTTCCAGGAACCAATCCGGTAACGGCCCCGGCGCACCTGCATTTACCTACTGGGATAGACACAACAGACCTAATGGGGTGAAACGGCGGCGGCCGTAACAGTCAGGCACAGGTGTACCGGAGCTCTGTTGTGTTGGACCTTCGTTGCCACGTGGTTAACATTGTGAAACAGTTGTAGTTTGGTTAGGTTTAGGAAAAGATCACGGTTTGGGTTCAAATTAGGACGTTACCCGCTGCACCTCCATCCATCAACCAAGTCCTCCTCCATACTCTAGAACTGTCGTGGCGATGCCAGTTGTGCTAGTTTGCTGTCCAGGTTTTGAATTTGTCGATGGTATAATGTCTAATGACGCTTTCCTGAAATTAAGAATGCTGTATGAGCTCCAGTCGATTTTCCAGAAAGTTAGTGACGAGCCGAGTCAGCTGCACTCTCTTTGGTCCCATCGTAATTACTGACATGACATGACCCAAACATGTGTTGTGCTGCATGCTAGAGAACCTACACGGCTGTTTTTCTGGTGAGGAAGGCCGTGTAGGAAGATGACGTCCACATTCCTAAAAGAGCAGTTTTTGGGACATTTTGGGAAATAAATTTGCTTTCTTAGCCAAAAAGTTTGATGCCACTCTCACGGTATCTCATGAGGAGGGATGTGCCAAACTCCAGGAGATTTTCATCTTGCGTACGTTTTGATCCGTGCTGTTGTTTTTCAGCGCTTATGTTTTATATTCCGTATCCCAGAACGACTTGCTGTGGCAGCAGTTGGGCATGTTAATAAATAATTTAATTTAATAAGTTAATTGTTAATAAAACTCTCCATTAAAACCTGTGAGTGCAGAGCACAGACAAACAGAAGTCATATTGACTCCTCTCGCGGGGACTGATTAGTGCTACTGAACTCGGTTTCACTCAGTCGTTCCATAATATATGTCCCAGCCCGTGGGGAGGAGGGCTGACTGGAGCTTCACGCTGCATCTCTCTGGAGCCGCCAACAGAATCCGAACCGAGCATCAAACTTTCATTTGGGCGTGAAGAGTCCTTTTTCTGTGATGCGAGTCCTTTCTGTTCGGTGCTGCACCCGCTGGACACCGAGGCGCTATGGATGTTTTCATTCAGAGGGTTGCTGGTTTTAATTCCGGACTGAAAATCTGAGCGCGGAGCCTGAACGAGAAATTGCTTCATTAACTGCATTGATCAAAGGACTTCACCTCGCAGCCCTGTGTAGCTGTCAGGTGTTACCCTGCACTTCCCTACTGCCTGACTGGTTTCTCAAACCTCAGTTCCTAAATTCAGAAACATGCCCCGGGGACACCGGCCAGCACCAAGTGTCATGCAGACCCAGTTAGAGAGAAGTTGGTTAAAGAGACGGTGGAACATGTAGCAGCTAAAGAGACACAGATTTTTCTCAAGAGTTTCTCAAGAGAGACCAGACCAGAACTCAAAGTGAGTGAGTGAGTATCGGACTTACATCTCCAACTGAATGCTAATTATACATCCAGCACTGAATGCCATTATAACTTTGTTTTGATGTGTCAGTGAACTGGATCAACACCTGGAAGTGAAAGTAAAGTTACTCAGCGAAAAATCTCTCCAAAGGAATAAGGTATTATTGACGCTATTGATACTATTCTAACTTAGTGTTAACTGTAAACTTTGACTGAATTAAATTGGTTTCAGGCTATGAGTCTAGAAACGCACAGGGACGTCTTCTCCTGAATAAAGGAATATAAATCACCCTTAATTTAAAAACACCAATTATCAAACTAAACCTGAGAACAATAAGGTAATCTTCACAAAAACAACTCTTTGAAACCTCCAAACCTCTTTGTACTTAAGGAACAGACCAACGACAGTTTAAAGAACGGACAAAGCATGAGCATCACCCTCAGTACAGTTGTCATGAACGGGGAAATTAGCTACAGAGACCAAAACTGTTTTTTGTACCAGGCTGTAAACATGTTTATTTCTGCTGTCTAACATGGGGACTTATGGAGACTGACTCACTTCTGGAGCCAGCCTCAAGTGGACGTTAGAGGAACTGCAGTTTTTTGGGTTCATTGGGTTCACTTCTCAGCCATGAAGGGTCGATACGATCTCATTCTCAGAAATAAAGCAAAAACAAGTGTCCTTTCCAAAATGTGAACATAGTGGAAAGCAGTAAATGACAAACACAACTTCTTAACTTAAGTTTTTTAAATATTAGTTTCGGTTAAAATCAGTAAATAAAAAATAAACCTTACTCATAATTGCATGTTGGATTGGTGTCTGCTTTGTCACTATAAAGCCACACTTAGTAAGAAACACAAATTAAACACGGATTAAAGATTCATTCATACATTTCTAATAAATAAATGAGAGGAAGTTAAAATCTGCGCTTCAAAACAGGAACTGAAACAAAATGTCCACCCTCCAACACGTGAAAGCGTTTTCATCTGTGATCGTCCTTCATGTCCGCTGACACACATCGTATCCATCACAGTGCCATTCTCCTCCTAATTCTCCCACGTGCAGACGTCAGTCTGGTCCGGCAGCCGCACATCATTTGTAATTATGCAAAACAGTCCTTTCTCGTCGCGTGGAGGAAAGCAATTTTTCTATGCAAATGGTTAAATTCCCCGTGAGGGCCCCGCCATTGGACGCGTGCTTATGAACGCGGTAATGATGAGTGACGGCGGGCGATATTGGGGGCGCCGCACGTGTGACACCGATGAAAATGATCAACTAAATGCCAGAAGTGTCCTCACAACGGGTGAACTGGGCAGAGGAGGTAGGACCAAGTGGCGCACTGAGAGTCACAGTAACAGTAATCCAATTGGACGAGGCGGTAATGAGAAAAGATCTGAGGGCTGATTTAAATTAGAGAATTTATTTATTTCATTTTAATAATTTCCTTTAAGGCTCTTTGAGATGCAGGTTGAAGTGATAATCGTTCAGATCCCGCACGGCGGCGTACAGATACACCTGGACGCTGCACGATCATAACTGGGTTGTAAATATCACCGGAAATTGGGCTCAAACCATTTAAACTGCCCTCATTCACCTTCACTGTGAAGGTTTCACACCAACCTTTCTGTTGTCTCACACGTCGGCTTAGACATGAGAGCAGAGCTTCCGAGCATTTACCTCAAGAGCAGAGCTCGAATACGAGGGGCACGAAAACAAGACGTCCATGATTTCTTAGTCCGTCACTTGCCAGCGTTTGATCTGATGTGTAAGGTGTCTACTACAGTGCATACCACTCGCCTCACTCACCCTCCTTCCAAACATGTTGGCCGTGAAACACGTGAAAAACAGATCTAGAGTTCACAGAAGAGGACCCACTCGCTCTGTAGATATAAAGGCTCATGCTAAGGTAATAAAAACACAATGGTTCTTATTTTCAGGTTAATATACGCACATGAAAACATAGTTATGGTTGTCGTACTCCATTTCTGCCAGTAGATCCCCTTAAATGTTACACATTGGACCTTTAACATGTTTTCCACAATGAAAGGCTTAAACATGGTTTAGATCATCATCATCATCATCATCATCATGGCGAGGAAGCATTTTTAACTTAGAAACTTGACAATCACAATTATTTGGACCATTTCACAAATCACAAAAACCAAGCTATGCAATACCAAAATTAGCACGACAGACATAACGTTTCATTTATCATGCGTGACATGTTCCGGCCATGATGTCGTGAAGGCGTGCAGCGATGATTATGACTGGGACCCAACACGATGCTGTTGGGCAGAGAAGTCCAAACAGATACTTGAGTAAGTAGTAGTTTCCTCAAGCAAAAGTTTTGTCCAAGTTGGTCAAGCAAAGAGCTCAGCTGAGCTGTTTCCAGGGGCAGGAATTAAGTCAACAAAAAGTGGCCTTCCAAAGTAGAAAGTGGCCTGGTGGTGGTAACAACTTAAAGTCCAGGCTGTCTCGGAGACGAGATGTGGCTGGAAAATACATGGTTCCAAAAAGGTTGACCATAAGGTTGATACTGTGAGTGCGACGGAATGATCTGGTGGCATGTGGGAGGCTGAACTGGTTGATTGGATGATGGCAAACAGGTGTTGTGGTGATATATGCAGGTGAGAGGAAGAACCACAGACAGACACACAAGTGGAGAGGAAATGACAGGAAACTCTCGAAAAGGAGGAAGCAAAGCGTCCGTCGTAACATTAACCCCTCTGTGACCTTTAGACGAGTCCTCACCCCACAACAAACCAGCGAGTTCTGTTTCATGCGCGCTCAGTCGAGGATTTTATTAAAATAACTGACAGCGAGTGCGAGTGTGTGATTGGCATTCACGCTGACACTTCAGGGATGAGTCACGCCGTTCACAGCGCCTTCTATTGATCGCTGAGCAGTGCGTACGCTCCTCACCTACTAATGTACGGACGGAGACGCAACGTTGTGAAACTGCAGACGTCTGTCTCGTTTGGGAACATCCGCGATGAGGCTTTGTGATTTCTTCTTTCTCACTGCAAAGAAAACAATGGCCCATTAACATCCCCGACAGCGACACGGCCGACAGCTACTCCGTGATTTTACAAACAGCAGCAGAGGATTTTTGAACTGCACTGCAGACATGACTGCTGACTTTAAGGGAATCTCATTAGCTAGTGGGAGAAGAACTTGACAATATTTCAGTTGAAGTAGCAGGGGGACCAATGGCCGCAACGATATTACAGCCGCATGCTCGGGCATCCTGTTTAGAAGTAAAATAAAGTGGACTTCAGTGAGCCTCGGCGTATAATGGTGCTGTCTGGTGGGCGGCGGACTTGAGGCAATTAGGTTTTTTCTCCTTTTTTGACTTGTATTGAAAGTTCTCACAGTCATTTGTCTGCTGAATGAGATTCATGACCTCTCAGGCCATTAAAAGCCCCATTGTACAATTTCAAATATGCCTACGTGTGAAAGGAAAAATAAACATTTCTGCATTCTGGAAAACTTTTAAACTTTTAACTTTTTTAGTCATAAAAAATAATGAGCACTTTACAATTCATCTTCTTTTAGGGCTGCCAAAACTTTCTTACATCAAAAGCTTCAAATCCAACAACAGTGGTTTGGACTTAAAAACACAATTATCTATTAATCATAATTTTCTCTTTAATAAAATCTTTCAGGCTTCTGAGTTTCTGTACACACGGCACAAAATTTGAAATAAAAAGTAGCAGTTTGGTAAGTGTGCTCAGGAAAACGTGCACACTGCAAGACAAAACAAGTGAAGTCAACGAAAGTCTACTCGCTCACTGTGAGGTAGGAAAGTCCAAATTATTCACAGGGCAAGAGGACGAAAGTCTACAAGTGGGACAGCTGAAGGGCAGAAATATATGCTGCGGAGTTGATTAGGGGTTTGAGAGCAGGTGTAGATGGGTGTGGAAAGGTGGAGTGAGTACAGCTGGCGAAAAATGTTTTCTGGTTTCCTGATGGTCCGTAAAGTTAACTGCTGTGTTGTGCCAGAATAGGAGCTGGGGCAAACTCTATGTACATAATGAGAGATGAGAAGAAGGACGAGGATGCTGACGGTGGAGAAAAGGAAAGCGTGAGCGAGCAAGAAGCCGCCGGACAAAAGTAAATCTGGGATTTTTAGTGGTCGGCGAGCGCTTTGTGAAAAAAAGGAGGCCGAGCTGGGCTGACTGCTGTTGGACTAGTCAGTAATATTAGCTGGCTGCTATGTCTTGTGTTGTTGCACCCTCTCTGTGCTTGCAAAGTTCTTTTTTTTTGGTTATATAATCATAACAAATGCACTAGAAAGTTGAGAAACTGAAACTCGGGGTGCTATATCAGAAAAAAATACAGATTTCTACACAATGTTGCTTCAGTCAGGTTTAGGGGTGTATGATGGACATGACAGCTGGTCCGTCTGTCTCACATTTTCATCCAAGACAAGACGAAACATACTTTCAAGACAAACTTCAGACAGTTCGTACAGTTAGTATAGTGCTTAACTCTCAACAACTCTCATTGAAAAGTTTAATTTCATTTCAAAATCTCAAATATCGTCTTCAGTGTCGGCTGTAGCTGTTATCATATGAACTGAATCTAAGAGCCCGAGGCTCCTAATTCACGACGTCTTTCTCACGTCTGTCCTGATCCCTGCTGCTATGGGTTTGCATATAGAAACGGTAGCAGCTGTGTGCAGCTTGGTGTGAAAATCCAACACTTAGACTCTCTAAATCTACTCATATGACTCATCATTGAAGAAAGCAGCATCTCGCTCCATCGATTTCCCTTTACTTCCTACTCTCTAAGTCAACACTGCTGGCCAGTAACACTAGCTTATGTACCGAGAGCGTTTTCTCCACAATCAATACCAAGCTGCTGTTTCACCTGAATAAGCACTCTGAGAAAGCTATTCATCCACTCCGCCTCATCTGAAAAGACGCCGGTTGAATAATAACGCCAAGCTGGTGTCATGCCTATGTGTAAGAAAACATAAATAAATAAAAATAGACATTTCATTATGGCCACAAAGGTTTTTAAACTGAGGAGCTGATCATCATCTACGGGTTGTGCTCAGACATGTTGAATTAGAATAAAGAGTTTGTTTTTTTTAGCTTCTTTTAACTCAGACTTTTGACTTTTGCAGCCCGTAGTTCAGTTTCATGAACCTCAGGTGTCCAGACAAAATGAATGATCAAAGTGAAACATCAGCAACTAAAGAGCCAGATACAGTTACAGTTACATCTGTCATCCAAGGCCTTGAATCCACAATCCATCCTCACGTTATTTTTCTGTTGGTGTAGCAGGCTTGATGGTGATTGCCATTACGTGTTATGAAGGAGAGCAAGAACAGCTATGTTTAAGTGAAGGCAACTGGCAACGATGTCCCGGTCAAGTGCGAGGCACAGCCAACGTGAATCATTACAGATCACATATTAAAATCATTGTCGCTTGAATAGAGTACTAGTCAGGGCCTAAACTGGGTCACACACCTAATAACTTTGCACATCTTAAACAATATATGTTTTTAATATACTTAATATTTGAACAATGATGTAGAGTGTGAGGAAATGTCATATATGGGGGTTACACATGTCTTGATGATGCTGTAGGGACAGTGTCTTAGATTGTTATGGGGACACTACATTTGTGTTTAGGAAAGCAGCCATTTTGTCCATTGCTATGGTAACAGAGGTCAGAGGATACATAATGTAGAAACCATTGTCATTGTATCAACATCTGTACAGTGTGACGTCAACGACTCAAATCAAACAAAGAAAGCCATAATTTAACGTCCTGTGATTGGCTGACATTCTTGACCAGTCTCAGTCCTCCTCACGCCTAAACCCAACCAACTCGAACCCACGAAGGCAACGAGTACTGGCCAATCAGAGACAGGTAGGACGTCCGAAACACTGTTAGAAAAGAGACGCTGGTCAAAATGTAATCTCTAAAGTCTGGACCCGGATTAGTGACCTCTGCTCTACAGAGTCAGTGAACAAAGAAGGGTAAATATATTTCCTTGTTTCTAGACTAATTTGGAGACAGAGGCTGTGTCACTATTCTGAGGACATATAGACGATTCAGAGAGGACAGCGTCTTCAGAATTAAAGTGACATAACAGAAGAAGTATATTTTCCTCAGACATCATGGACTCCTGTGAAGGTTCTCTCCACTGACTGAACTGACCACTGATGAATGTTTTTCTGTCGGAGGGTTTCCTCAAAGATGTACCTACCAGATCAGCGATCACTTGTCAGTCCGTCACACAGCACAGAGTCATCGGTCGACATTGTCAACACTCAGATGTGCACTATGACTTTCATTAGTGTCTCAATGTTCAGAGCAAGTTTGTCTTGTCTTGCAGTCTATGTGCCAATGCATGTGGACTTATGGCAGACCTGAAACCACAGAGCCATAACATAACATCAGCATAGTTTTGTAAGTAAACTGTTATGGACTCAGTGCCATTTGTTTTTTTTTACTTACTTGTTAAAGACTACCTCGAATTTTTTTAGCTTTTGCATTTTCCTGTTGGACCAAACTGTGACGCCCGAGATGAGGATGTATTAGCCGGCTCTTCCCTGCCACCAACTTTGAGAGTGTGAAATTGTGAATGAGAAGCAGAGCGATGCTGAAGGAGACGAGTAGGTGTTCTCAGAAAAACTTTCACTGGATGAGTGTTGAATACAAAGTTGGGATACGCCGAATGACGAGCAGCAAAATAACAATCTGCAGGATGGAGCATTGTATCGCACCTAACCTAACGACACCATATCCCATTTAAAATGCAGCCGGTTGCTCGGTCCTCTATAAAACAGATGTTTCGCCACCCACCCGGATGGTACAAATGATTGTGTACAATTACGGCCCAAGCATAAGTTTTATGTACAGCAGTGGCAAGACAGAGAAAAAATAGAGACACAACTCGCAAGTCAGGATTGCATTACAATACTGCATCGACAATGAGACTTTATTCACAAGTTGTATACACCGATAGAACAAAATATCTTCTGTTGTTTGTTTGTTTTTTTTGGATTATGTACAGTTTTAATGCAACAGACCAGCTATCTGTGGATTCTTGATGGAGTGAGTGAAAGAAAGAACAGCCTTATGGGGGGATATGACCTACTGACTGCATAAAAAATACCCATTATAACAAGTTTAGCTTTGCCTTACATTAAAAAAAATGTCCAGTTGAATCAGATAATTTCAATTCTTTCAATGCAGTTTCACATATTTTCACATTTTTATAACATACATGATCTTCAAAGAGGCAGATGACTTAGGATTCATTGTGCATTGAAGAAGCTGTTACAAGGAGCATTTCTTTGCAGCGTGTTTGAGTTTTGTGATGAAAAATGGAGTTGATTCGAACAACATGACACCAGCTTGCTGCAGTGTTGCATCAGCTTGATACTGCACCACCTTTTTAACTGGCTTTAACCATGATCTGCACTCTTTGGAAATGATAATCCTTGGCTTTTGCACTTTTTATTCTGAAATGAAGTGACGAGATAAACCAGCGTTCGTTTTGTTTGCTTGAAGAGTTTTTTGCTAAGCTCGTCATGAGGCCACGGGAACGTACAGCACACTGATTCGCTGAATAAAGCCATGCCATAGTGTATGCGAGTCACATTGTTGGTGATTCAAATAAGATTGGACAAACTAAACTAGGACTTGATGGATAGAATCTGTCAGCCAATTGAAAGTAGTGAAATTAAGTCGATTTTTACACAAACTATGAGCTGGTTTTCCCAAAGTCATCTTTAGATAATGGATGTGTTCACCCCAAGCAAACGGAAACCCAGTCAACAAAAAAAATCAGTGTTTTTATGAGAAGTAGAATTTCTCTGGACAAAAACATCTCTTTGCCCCAAAACCCCCCTGAGGGTTCCTCGTGTTTGGAAAGCCAAGAAAAGCAAAATGATTTCTGGGTTGATGCTCGTATTCGACAGGTTATCTTAACGGTCCAATGAACTTTAAGCAATTCATGAATAACGTAACTGAAATAATCCAAGTACAAAAATGCATCAATGGGTACAAACTGTTCATGCCAACACAGCATGACCATACTGGTGTTTCTCCCCCTTAAATCAAAGCAAGTCTAATTACTGCTGACAACTTTTTAAATATTTGTCTGCTTCCACGGCAGCCATTGGCTTCCATTAACTTCCACACAATATCATAATCAATTGCCAGAAACTTGCTACATATAATTTGGTAGAAGGTGACGTATTTTTGTGGAGAGGTCACTCTGTATTATCTTGTAACAATAAATACTCCACTCATAGACTTTTATCCTGGACAGCAATGAACGGAAATCAACGGTTGCAAAAACGCAAAACACAGTGACATGATTTGGTTAGCGGCGATGTAAAGTCAAAAGTAGTTTGTGATAAATGGGCTACAACATGCTCCTTTCATTGACTACAACCAAATCAAGATGCTTTTGGGGAAAACCAGCTATTTTTCAATGCAATACAGGTTCAGCTACTATACACGTACAAATCATCCATCAATGCTACATAGAAGAACTGCTATTGAGAAGCAAGACTGTCCTCTTTCATCATAAAAGTACTAAGTCAGAAACGCTCGACTTTATAATGGCCTCGTTCCAGCGTTCAAAGACAAACTTTCGGACAGAAGGTGACTTCCTGCCCTGAGATTATTAAAGACGGCACGTTCTTCAGTGATTATCGGAGGGATTTTCATTAAGTAGCAGCACAGCAAACCTTTAATCCACAGGTTAATCCGCTGGAATAAGGCCATTTCAAAATGAAGCGTTGCGCACTAGCCTTGTTTCCAGGTGGCTGGACACATTTACCAGACCATCTACTGTGTGTTTTTTTTTGTTTTTTTTATTAAGGCAGACATGAGTGTAACTTCACTGACAAGCCACAATATTGGTTGTCCACAAGAGATAACGATTCAGGTTTTGAAGAAACACAATATTGCTTCTACTAGGATGATGAAAATTACACACTGGAAAAAATATATTCATGATATTTCACCTCACATCCGGTACCAGCATCGTTTTTTTTAATATATATTTCTTAAAATAAATGGAAAATTGCAAATTTCTGGATACGACAGCCTATTTTTATCACTTACTGTTAAGAAAAATAACTGAAATGAAATAAAAAAATTTTTTTTTGGAGTATTTCGTCTCACTGATCAACACTAGGCGTCTGATGAGTTACAGTGACACTCTAGCGTACTGCATTAAAAACATAACATCGGAAAGCATGGCACTAAAAGTCAGACACAAACACAATTTTGTGATACACACATGATGACCGAGATCGTACACACACTCCAGAACAAAGACCAATCACGGGCGTCAATACAGTGAAATGATAAAGGGCAAATATTCGACATTATTTGGGGAAATTAAAATCATCAGTTTCTGTTTAATCAATAAAGTTGTTGTGAAAAAGTCCCACTGCAATTTTCCACAGTCCAAGCTGATGTCTGCAAATTGGTATTCATTTCTTTTGATATAAAACACAAAATAAAACCCTAATTTTGACTTTGACTGGCGTGATTTTGGTCGGATCACCAGAACTTTTAAGATCGACCACACTGTGATGAAGACCGGCTCATCATTCCACCGCGAACTGACGCCCATGAGGTCAACAACCCTTCTCTAGAAACAGAAACTATGATAAATATACTGAACATAGAGAAGCATTTTTTTTTTATCAACCAATCAAAATGTGTTTAAATGTCACTTTGGAAAACAGGCTGCATGGATCATTACAATAGAAGGAAGGTCTATCTTTGTACAGGATTAGCTCGACTGGCACAATGTCTACTAAGATGGAAGGAGAAGAGGAGATGACGGGGGCCACGAGTGGAAGGAAGAGGAGGTAAAGAGGAGACGTGAGAGACAAAAAAGGTGAGAACGAGGGAACAAAGGGAGCGGAAAGGAAGAGAGAAGATTAGTGAAAGTAGGACAGTTAGGAAGAGACAATAGGGAGTAAAAAGGATAAGGCAGGTAAAGGTAGGACAGGATTGGAGGCTGGATAAAAGGGAGACTGGAACAACTGGGAAATGAGAAAGGATGAGACGGAAGGGGTGAACGAGAGGAGAAAGGAGGGCATGCAAACAGGGAGGCAAATAGATGGGAGGTGGGAGAAGGAAGAGACCATCAGGTGCTCCTTCCTATTGTGGAAGAGCTTTCAGAATGGCGTTCACCTCCTCCGCAACGGCCGTCAACGCGAACTCAAACTGGTCCTGCAGGGAGACAAAGAAAGAGAGGAAGTACTGAGAAACACATGAACGAACAAACCGCTGGAAAAGCACGAGTTTGATTTCAGCGCTGCCAAAGAGCCCTTCGGCGAGATGATGAACCTGGTGTTCCTGCAAAAACAACAACTTGGAAAGATCAGCGTTGGCTGGTTAACAAAGTCCTGCAGAATCCTACTTTTGTTCCCAACGCTTTGATAGTTTCAGTTCGATTCACCGCAGAAGCTCTTTAAGCAGAGTTGCTGAAGAATCTCGATACATTACATCATGCATATGTCACTGAACATTAATCTGCTGCTACAACGCCTCCACTCTTCTGTTTTCAGTCTGGCTGCAGGGATTTGCTTCCAGTGAGCCACGAGAACATCGGGGAGGTCTAACACTGATGTTGGGTCTGGCTCTTGGTTGGCGTTCCAGGTTATCCCAAAGGTGTTGGATGGGGTTGAGGTCTGGACTCTGTGCAGGATGGCCAAGTTCTTCCACATAAATCTGGGAGCTTGTTGTCTTCTTGAAACAAGAACCACAGCCACACACAGGATTTCTAAAATTGAAGTCTATGCTGTAGCAGATTTTGCATCATCTGGGATTGAAAACGGCGTAGACAAAACCAAAGAAACAGCTTCAGACTGAAAGTATGTGAAGGTACGGACAGGGGTGTCAAAAAGCAGCAATCCCTCATGTTTCGCTCTGGGTTTTGTCCCTCAGGTGATATACAGACCCCCAACTCATCATGTGATTGGTGGAGCACCTTGGAGCTTGGGTAACTCTGGAGATATAGGGCTGAAATAACCATCTCAACCTTTCATGGGAAAACATATTTAACATTTACTTTGATTTATGGTTAATAACCTTAAAAGATGCTGGAATTTTACTTCCGTTCATCGTAACTTTACTGCATTGAAGTGTCCTCGTGGCACACAGAAACTTTATTTTGAAATATTTAAGGTCACATCTCATTTAGTGATGTTTCAAACACCTACGCATGCTTAACCTTTAGTCTGTTGTATCATTAGAGGAAGTGGAAGATTACTGGCCCAAACAACATCTTTCCTCATCAGAATCAGAAATGAAATCTGAGCGTTGAGCCTGGGACTGCTGACCACGAGGGGAATCAATGTGTGAGAGCGCCGTGACAGCCGCTAGCTCAGGATACATGGTTTAATAAAGCTCGGATCGATACCACCGATGTTTCACACGCATCCTGCCTTTTCTTTCTAATTATGTTCACAGATCAGCCGGTAATTGAAGTTTCCAGAACCCGGACTGGCGAGGAATGACTCTGGTCGTTTCAAGTAAAGCTCTGAGCTGTGCGGAAGTGTGATTTACAGATTTATCTGTGGAATAAATCATATTTGTGGTCACTTTGTTTAAAAAGGTTCATATTGTTGAATTTTATACTAAAGAAAATGACTTGAAGACTTGAAAGAGAACCCTGCCGGCAGGTTTTAGCTCAGATAATCACCATCTATTTGAATTCTATACATATTCCTCTGTGACCTGTGCAGACCTGACTATAATGCCTATTCAATGACTTTTCAGAAATCGATTGATCTTGCCTGATGTGGAGGAATTAGTCCCACAATCTCACAGCCTCACATCTCACAACAGAACTACCAGCCAGCCTGAAACTTTCAGATAAAATGAAGTTTTAATGGAGGTGTGATTGATCGTTAAAGAGACGGCACTGTGGCGTGAAGGTTGCAGGTTTGATCCCGGCGACTTGTCAACAACTAAATATCAGATTGGACAATGAGAAATTGACATTTTCTGACTTTGTGGAGACTAAACTGTCTTTGTAAACTCTCATGACAGTGATGAAGCACAGACAGTCTGTACGATCAGCCGATGATCCACCTTAAAATGACCTTTGCTCATCGAACCAAGGCAGAAGAAGCAGCAGCGCTTGGAGGAACTAAGTGATGCAGGGATGCTGCTTTCTTAAGGCCAGAGACGGTAATCTAATTACAGTAAATCAAACAGTAATGCGATACACTTCACCACTTTAAGGCATTAGTCTTCAGTGCAGCCAGTCTGAGATACATTATAACAAAAGTGTAATGCCACAGGTCAACGTGGGTAATAAGCAAATATCGAGCAGCCTAACAATATGAGAGAAGTGTTGATGTCACTCTGGAGTTAGATGGTCCGACCCTGTCTTATCCGTCTGTGCATGAAGCTAGAGGTGGGAAGTGGAGGCAAACCAGTCATGTCATCATGCATTGGTTTGTCATCGTGGTCTTTTGGAGCCAGAAGTGACCACTTAATATTTTTCTGAAAACATCTGAGGGGAGAAATAGTCGATGCAGTATCAAAGTCTTGATTCAGATTTGATCAGCACGGCCTCGTTTTGGACTCAACACACACTCAAAGGCAGCCACGCCCGAAATAATACTCCACAATTTATTAAATGCACATCATGCTGTGTTGAAGAAAACTTGGGGGAAACTGTAATTTCTAAAGTGGCCACTTGAGGCCGGCTCCAGAAGTGAGTCAGTCTCCATAAGTCCCCATGTTAAAAACATCACAGCAGAAATAAACATGATTACAGCCTGGTACAAAAAACAGTGTAGCTAATTTTCCCGTTCATGACAACTGTACTGAGGGTGAATTTATATACAACTCACCTGTTCACATTATATTAAGGCTTAAAGTTGCACATGGAGCCATTGGAAACAATGCAGGTTTAAGACTGTCCACAAAAATACCATCACCTAAAAAACTAATGAACACGCTGTATCTTGTTTGTTTAATCATTTGGCTCGGTGTATCTTCTTCTCAACACTGAGTGAAACGTTTCTTCACCCCCCCGTCACTTCATCATACAGACTCCATTGATCTTGTAGTCTCCTCTCTTCCTCTGTGGTACCCGCTGTGTGAAAAGTTCCTTTCACTGACTGAAGCTATCGCTCACGTTTGAAGACGTATGAGCAGCTAGGCTGTAAAAAAAAAAATCAAGTCGTGTTTTGCGGCCTGTATCACCTGCGGCCACGAATCACACGTTTTCCACATGAACAGACAGATTCAGGCATGTGTGTGTGTGTGTGTGTGTGTGTGTGTGTGTGTGTGTGTGTTACCTTGGTCTGAACCATTCCCGGCCTCTGGTCCCGCAGGTGCTCCAGAGTTGCTGCAATATCAATCTCCTTGGCACCTGTCATGTAACACGCACAAAGAAAACACACATGAAACGGCGTTGGATCGTGTTCAGAGTGCCACCAAGATAATCCAACTAACATCTGTCAATCTGCTGTTTGATACCGACTCCTTTTAGAACAGAAAAACACATTCATCCTCTGTGCACACACACACACACTGACTCCACAAACAGCTAGGTGGTGGTGTTTTGTTTCCGGGATGAAAAAGACAAAGAGGGAAAAGAAAACTGGTGCGAGGACTTAGTGAAGGAAATCAGAAGCCGACATGTTTGTGGCCGCTTCCAAAACAAACTGATCTTAAAGCTCCTTGTCGGGCTTTGATAGTCATCCTGTAGCCTTTGAGCTCATGGAGGTTGTCCACCAGAGCCTGCCAAGATCCGACACGCCTGTGTGTGTGTGTGTGTGTGTGTGTGTGTGTGTGTGTGTGTTTGCCAGTCAGCCAGTCGGCGTGCCAGATTGGCATGATGCCCCCACAGCTGATGAAAGTGTGGCTGCCGGCGCTCGGCTGAATGACCTCTGGCCAAACACTGGTCAGATCAGCAGACATTGTGATATATTACAAAGAGATTATAATCCTTTTAGAGAAGTGTGTTTGCATCTAAAGTTTATTATCATCTCATCTGACTAATTTATGAATGACTTTAAATTCAGTGAAGAGTCGAGTCAAGAAAATAGCTTGATGTTTTATTTATGTTTTTAGTCTCGAGCTGCAGTCCAAGTCTCCAGGTTTAGTGTTTGTATCTGGCTGATAATATTGATTCTTCTGTATTGCAGATATGTTGAAATTACTTTATGAGTTGGCAGATCTTCAAATAGAAATT
This sequence comes from Larimichthys crocea, assembly GCF_000972845.2. Classification (NCBI taxonomy): domain Eukaryota; kingdom Metazoa; phylum Chordata; class Actinopteri; family Sciaenidae; genus Larimichthys; species Larimichthys crocea. Next base: position 3,658,610 of record NC_040012.1, read on the forward strand.
GAATTATGTAAATATGTAGATGGTTTTAGAGGGTCATCCTTATTTTGGCACCAATGCAAACATTTCAATTTGACCTCGTGACCTTCTGACGGGTTAAAACCAACACATTGGTGTTCTTATTCAAACTTTATTCACTGTTCATTGATGTTTGAAAAGGCTGAGTCTGTTTTTTCCAATATCAGAATTAAAATAAGTCATGCTCGGCTCTTTAAGGAGCGAAAACTCTGGAACGAAACAAAAGGACGAACACGTTGGAAACACTAATGTGTTTGAACCCGATGACCAGTTATGTAAATGACAAAGATTTGATGCTCTTAATGTGCATTTTAAAGAGATACTTTTGTCAGAATAATACATTAAATCAGTTTTTTTATATTAATGTGAACAGCAGACAAACATCTCCTGCCAGGCAAAGAAAGTTTATCCTCCTTTTTAAAAGTCACATTGAGCTCATCGCGACCTTCTGCCGCCTTATAATGTCAAAAGGAGCATGACTAATAGCTACAGGTACGACCATTAGCTGTAAAAAGGAAGCGGGTAGAAGAAAAAAGTTAAAATAGACGTTAAAAGGGAAAGAAGACATCTCAAAGAAACAGATAAACAGTCGAAGGCTGCGAGAGAAAAGAGACGAGAGAGAGAGAGAGGTGGGAACAATAATTAAATTCACAGAGAACAAGAGAGAGAACATTTAATTTGTTTTCCGTCCACCCGTCTCTCTCTTCCTCCTCCTCCTCTATCCAAATTCTGAGGAGACAAAAAGCGCAAGAATTCTCTTCACTTTATTCTTGTTGTGACACATAATAACACTTCTTTCTCTTGCCTGCATCAACGGGGAAATGAATGGTGGGAGAGCTGCTCATTCACACCATTTTCTTATTCTGTTTCACAGTTTTTTTTTCTTCTTCTTTACAGCACAATAGACCCCCTTCCAGCCAGGAAAGCTGCAACACACTACACTGCTTTAGTTTTTTCTGCGGTGGGAGGACTTAACAAGCCGAGGGGCTATTGTGCAGGTTCTGATAAAACCTCAAAATGGACGGTAAAGCCTTATTCGAGCTTTGCAAAACTCTCTCTAGAAGGAGACGGTAGAGGGATGAAAAAAAGAAAAACTCAGCCTCATTTTGAACTTCCCTCCTCTCTGGGGCTCCCCTCGCTTCGGAGGGTGGAGGTCGCGGAGTAGGAGTGGGTGAGGAGGGGTGGGAGTGTGGGGAGTATAGAAGAAGAGAAGGAGGAGAGAGAAAGACGGACCCTTGAGGAGGCCGCAAAGGACCCCCACGAAAAAAAGCCGAGAGCCGGGCTCACCAGCTGGATCTGGGAAAAAAAAAAAGCCAAAAGAAACGGGAGGGATGCTGAAAAGCTCTCCGGCACTCGATGGGTTTCATTCGATTCTTAAGATGAAGAGAAGGGTGGCGGGTGGTGGAGGTGGGTGGGTGGTGTGTGCGGAGGTGGAGGGGGGTGACATGAGGGAAATGAGGGAGCCTTTTGGAAAAAAGAAGAAGGGGGGAAAACAAAACGTGAGAACCACGGCAATACCTCCTCAACCCTGCAACACCGCCATAATACTCGAATTTACAATTCATTCCTTGGGAGAAAAAGAGTGGGAATGGTGAGAGAAAGAAAGAAGGAGGGAGGGTGAGGGGAAACTGGAGTGATTTTGTGTCTGAGAGGGAGGAAGAAGAAGAAGAGGAGGAGGAGGAGGAGGAGGAGGAGGAGGTGGTGGGAAGTGTCTTTGATCAGGATGGGGGAAGCCTGCAAACCTGGGGGCCTCCAGCTTCTCAGGACAGACAAAAAGCCCTAAAATAAGGGGGGTGGAGAGCCGAGAGCTGTGATGCACTGGAGGGAAAACCAGGCGGAGATTTTATGAACCGGAGGGAAAATTCAACCTGCACAAACTGAGGCTCGTCTGAAAAACGAAAGCCAGTGGAGGAAGTATTTAATTACTTTATTTAAGAAGAGTACACATTACTTTACTCCGACTGAGCCTACTGTATGAAAGTTGTTGTAAAATAATGCTGGAGCTTTGTCGATGGAGACAGAAATCCTGCGTTAAACGTTGAGGTTGTGGAGTCTGAGTCTCGTTTAGAGAGAGACTGAGGCTTTTAAATGACATGATGAAGTCAGACTTATATCTGTACATCTTAGTTATGTTACATTGTCAAGCTAATGTGTGTATGTGCACACATACGTGGCCAATAAAAGTGATTCTGCATGGAAATCAGTTTAAACCTCCAAATTTATGGGAGAAAAAATCAGTGGAGTCCCAAGTTTAGGTAATGAAGAGTTAAGTATCATCAGCATAGTGTAGAGTAATGTAGAGTGTTATAGTTATATATGAGCTATTGACCAGTTATATCAGATATAAGTGGGTCACTTTACAGCAGAAAAATAGAAACTAGAAACCAAAACTTTTCAGTATTTCTGCCTTTATATCTCTGGATGATTATTAAAGTAGAAGCTGGATGTTGTTCTTCTTCTTAACTGTTGGGTAGCGTCGTCACATCAGCTGAGTTTCATGTCGTTAACCCTAACGTTCCTGTATGAGGTTCATAACATCAGGTTTATGCAAACGCTTCAGAGGCAATTAGATCAACTAAAACTCCAACAACCAAAGCTGTTTCCCTTACAGATTTCACATTGCATTCTGGGTGGTGAAGTCCACTTTGACCCGCACAATAAACCTCGACACGTCCTGGTCCTGGTCTGATCTAGACCTGATCTAGTTCTTTAAATATCCTGTTTATTTATACCTCAGAGTACAGCGTGAGCTCATCAGCCTTATTCACAAACATCCCTTAATGAAGATGAAACTCTGGTGTTACCAGCGTGAACTCTGCACACACACACTGAAGCAATTAAACATTAAAAATTAACGATATCTTGCCGACATCACTCTAATGATACCTCGGTGATGAAGTTATATCATCCTGCTTTTTGGGGCTGGTAACAAACAAGTTTTTGTTGCAGTAAAACTAGAAATAATAAAGTTCAATATGTTTTAGTACGACCAAAGACAAAAATTCAGTGTCGAGAACTTTTTAAATTTGGCGTACAGGATACCGTCTGTCCCCGAACCGCCCCCGCCTCCTGTCACATCCACCAACTCCCGCCCACCCATCCCCGCCCCGCCCTTCTCTCCCCGGGACCCGGGGCCCCTGATCACAGTGTGACAGCCTGGGCAAAGGCCCCTGATGCCCAAACCAAGCCTTTGATCTGGAATTAAAGACCCAGGAGCTCGTTCTGCTACAGCAGCAGCACCACCATGGGACACACTTCACACACACACATACAAAGAAACAAAAAGATATGCACACACACACACACACACACACACACGACACAGCCCTCTATGTGCCGGTGGGAAAGGCTCTGAGTATATATACTGTATATTATATAACTACAGCAGCACTAAGAGGCTTTATCTATAAAAGAACTTCATTTAACGTCGTGTCATGAACTGCCACTGCCCAATGAAATATTCAGTCCCCAACCTAATTACTACACTGTGTTTATGATATCATGCTCTAATTACAGTAATTATCACACACTCACAATGTGCTTAAAATGCACTTCACTACTTCAGATGAAATGTTCGGCGTCAACGCCGTGTGATTTAAAACAGTTTGTGGACTTTAAAATAAGAACGTCTAGTTTCTCTTTTCCACCAATTATTCCTCCTCTTTTCTTTCCTTCCTTATATATCTTCTTTTTGTGGGATGACGGTCTGTTGCCAAAGCAGCACAGGCAACGTAAAAGATAATAATTTGCACTAATTAAGCAAAAACTAAATAAACGTGAATGTTTCCTGTCGCTCGGGGGCTGCTCGTCGCTGCAATTATCTATTTAAGTATCATTATTTTTAATGCAATTATTAATTCAACTTTATAAAAGAAATATTGGGTGGGTATATTTGGATTGGGGTTTGGGGTTGCCATGGCAACGCCTCTCCACATAGGCAAAGAGAAAGGACACCCACCTTTAGCCATCTTGTTGAGGACCATGTCAACCAGGATGTAGGTCCCACTTCTTCCTGCACCATCACTGAGAGAGAGAGAAAGAGAGGTGTTAATTACAATTTAATGAATATAATTCTCATTAAAACTTTTCCATATTCCTCTTATCGTTCATGTCGTGGCACAAAATCATATTTGTTATCGTGAAAACTGACAAACCAACATGAGTACGTGGCACAAAAAGCTCTGCATGCATCGTCCATCGTGTCTAAAAAGTTTTTATTACATAACAGATTTTCTGCTACATCGCAGTAGACTGTAAATCCTGAAGGAACTGAAGTATTTCGTGTCTCATGATGGATGTTGCTTCATAAACTGTCAGCCTGTGCTTCTGTTTAGTCTTTCTGTTACGTAAGATTTGACTTTGAAACTTCATTTTCCTGCTATCAGGAAGAGTTCGGGGAGACGAAATAAAACAAAAAAACTTCTGAGATGTTTCAATATTACTGCTGCTGCATTAAGCGTTGACAACGTGACCTGTGGAGATTGTCATATTTCCGTCTGGTCACAGATGAAGTCGTCTCTCGGCGTGTGTTTCTTCTTCTCCAGTTACATTTTTGGCTTTGTTTTCTCGATCTTCCGTCATGTTGACTTTTACAAGTTCAGTCTGGCAGCTGTGTATTTTTATCCCGACGAGGATGAATTAACGTCCTCTCTCTCTCTCTCTGTGCCCCGCTGACGCAAATTCAAATAAGACTGTGAGCGAGTGAAAAATGATTAAATCTGAAACGTTAACGGGCGTTTAGAAAAAAAACTAAACAAAAACTTGGCAGCGTTGTTGGCAAGTCAGCAAGTCCCACTGCTGCTGCAAGACCGCACAGCGAAGTTATATCATCTGAATAATACACCCACAGATTCACAACGCCACTTATTGCATATCCTCGACCACGGAGCGAAGACAGATGTAACTCCGGTGTTAAGCAGGTGAGAATTAATATGTCGAGGGTTATGAGTCTTCTAATGCTATTTCAAGGGGATAAACAACTTCAAGGGTGTATGATTACGAAACTGAGAGGCCGGAGCGTGTTTTATTTTGGTCAAAGATCATCTGAGGAACAAAACTGCAAAGCTACGACGTTTGTTCGACATACATGTGAATGCATGTTTATCATAAAGCGACAACGCCGCGCACAAAAAATCAGAATTAGACTGTAATGTATGTGCAGGGAATATTTAGTATCCGAGATTTAAGTGTTGAAAATTGATGTCTGCACCCCTACCAGTCTATTTCATGGGCTGCTGTGTAATCCTCAAGTGTGTGTGTGTGTGTGTGTGTGTGTGTGTGTGTTTGCTGGGATGCATCCATACTTCCTAAATATTTCATTTTCTGCAGGCACACACACACACACACACACACAGCTGTATATTGTAACACACCCAGTGGCAGTAATTGAGCAGTACCACCGCAGTAACAGGCTGTGTGTGTGTGTGTGTGTGTGTGTGTGTGTGTGGCGTCCACGCAGATACTACTATCACTCTGATCTCAGACAGTTTGCATGTCTTCATGTGTGTGTGTGTGTGTGTGTCGTGCAGGTTATTACGGCGTGATTAGATCTGTCGTATCGCTGCACCTTGCCAGGATCATTACAAGGCGATCAAAGATATGTGATGTGTGTGTGTGTGTGTGTGTGTGTGTGTGTGCGTGTGTGTGTGTGTGTGTCAGCACAAGCCCGAGGGCTGTGAGTAAACACGTCAAGATGTCTGCTGCCTTCTCCTCTCACACTATTTAAAATGAGAGACGAGGGCGCATGGAGAGAGAGAGAGGGGGGAGGAAAAGAAAGAGATGTAGACGATGGCTGGATGGAAAATTTAGAAAAAAGACAGAAAGGAGAGAGAAATGAAGAGAGGCAGCGGAGTCCTCTGAATGCTGTGTGATTATTGAATTTCTGCATCTGCTCACTTCTCATCCTGATTGCTTCACTCTGCTCTCTGTACACATTAGGGTGATAAATGGCGGCGCACAGTCGGCTTTGACAAACTCGTTGGAAAGCTTTAAGTAAAAGTCCGCCGGATGAATGAGAGAGTTTCTGCATCCTGAGACGCAGTCGGCTGGTCGGGTTTAGGGACGAGCCGGACTGAATCTGAGGATACGGGTGATGATGTCGGCCACGCAAAGGTCTTAATAAACATGAGAACACAACAGGATTGGACGTTTTCAAAGCATGCTGTTATTGGAAAACAGAAAGTCGCTCAAACACGGTGGATTCAAAGCCAATAAAAACTCTTCCGTAAGAGCATGGTGACTTCAATCTGGAGTTCGAGGCCTAACTGCTCGATTCTATCGGGCTCGACTATGATGAGTTTGATTGTGACGTTGTAGAGGGGGATAGATTTATCATGTCCAGTTGTTGGTAATGTTGGAGAGGAGGTCCTCTCTGAAGAGCTGGAGGTCTTCAGGAGGTTTCTTAAAGGTAGAGAGGGACGCCCCTGATCTGGTAGGAACTGGTAGGACGTTCCACCAACGAGGAACAACAGACGAGAACAGTTTGGCTCGCCCTGAGCGTACGGGTGGCAGAGCCAGGCGTCCAGCCCTGAAGCTGTGCAGACTCCCAATCTTAAAAAACAGAAACTATGTGGCCTTCTTACCGACCGGTAGAAGCACATCAATAAAGAGAAACCTTATCTAGCTTCTGCAAAGCTCCTGGTGAGGCAGCCTTGTAAGATTTCATAGATGTCTGGTGGAACACCATGCAGGTGCAATGGGAAACCTCTGACTGTTGGTCTTGGGCGTGTTCATGCATTACTATTCCCACAAGATGTGACGTGATGACGATAAGATGTCAACATAAAACAATATCCAGGATAGCTCGTGTTCCTTTGCAGGTGTGGACCGTCTCACAGTGCGTTCAAACTGACTGCATGCAGAGGCGTTCGAAAAAAATAATCGTGAGCGAGTGGATTGATCTAGGCGGCACGAATCGAGGCGAAGACTCATGCATGCATGCGAGTTGGAAATATTTCCGCTTGAGTGAAGAATTCATGCGATTCCTGAAGGTGTATGACTCATTTTGATGAAAGCACGCAGGTAACGAGAGAGAAAAATGAGACGGTCCAGGGGGGAAAAGTGTGAAGCTTCTGGGGAGTATGCAACTATTTGCCTCATGTCAACCTGCTCTGACTGTGTGTGTATTACAGTAACCCTTAAACCAGGTAACGAACCATCAAGTGGAGCTTTTTACGACGTTTCCAGACATTATATTTACTGGTACAGTCATAAAGGTAACTGGGGAACTTCAGGGATGATCCAGCTGCTGTGTGCTGCTGCTCCATAAAGACAGGTTTCATACTCCGGTGCAGCTTGGCAATTTGGCAGAGAAATGTAGTTTCATCATCTTGGAAGAGCCATTACACCATATTAAATAATAGATCACTTATTGGAGGAGCGAGCAGACAGATATAACGGCTATCTGTTATGGAAGAGAGTTTTTTTTGTGTCCTCTAATCCAATCATTGCAGAGTGTTTCCACAAAAAAAAAACGGTGGCAGATTTCTCTGTTAAATACAGACTTAATTAAGTCTCGGTGGCCTGAGTTATTTCCTGAGTTGGTGGAGGTATTCAGATGTGCTATCACACACCAGCTGCAACCCTTCCTACTCCTATTTACCCCTCTGCTATTTCACCCACGGGCTCCGACCGATGCCACAAACTTTGAAGTGCCTCCAATTAAAAGTTACCCCTCCTCCGTGGACAGTTTGTCAAATTAAACCACAACTTTTTTTTTTTTTTTTTTGGGCTAATTTCTCATTTTAAATGTTCGTCGTCCTTCTTTGACGAGCGACACGACGACTCCCGAGACGTGACACGGGAGCGTGGACTGCTCGGAAACCACAAAGGAATCGAGTTCAGCTTCAAATCCTCGGAGCGCATCATTAAGAGGTCTGTTTATCTTATTTGCTCATTAACAACATAAAAAAACAAAACATTTTATAACTTTGGATGTGATGAACCTTTTTAAACACAAAGAAACTTTAGTTATTAGTATACTTGCCTGCAGTGGACTATGATAGGACACGAGCGTCCCCGGTAGCACTTGTTAACTTTCCTGTAAAAAAAACAGAACAGAAAAACAAGATGAGTACAGCAACACTCAGTCAATACATCATGCATCCTTTAAAAAACGCTTTCAAAAATAATAACCACAGAGAACAGCACGCACAGCGCTGTTCATTCAAAGAAATGTTCTGTTAGGATTGCCAGAATCATCATTAAGTTGCACAACTTTGAAATTATTGCAAAAATATTTTCTAAGCTTGTGATCTTCACGGGTTTTACTCGAGTACCGAGGCCAAGAGTTCAAAGTTTTACCCAAAGTGAAGCTGTTTGTCAGTGAACAACAGATTCAAAAACTTCGAAAAGCTCAGCTGTACACTGATCATCATGAATCATTGTGAACACTACGACCACTGACAGTCGAAGTGAATGACAATGATTATCTGTCCTCAAAGTTGATGCAGGAAAAATGGGCAAGTGTCAGGATTTCAGCGACTTCGACAAGAACCAACAAACTGCAGCTGTTCTGGGGTGTTCCTGGTCTGCAGTGATCAGTAACTATCAAAAAGTGGTTCCAAGGATGGAAAAGTGGTGAACCGGTGAGAGAATCGTGGGTGGCCGAGGCTCATTGATGCACGTGGGGAGCGAAAGTTGACCCTGCCATTCATGTGGATGTTACCACCTACCAAAGCATTGTTGCAGGCTACGTACACCCTTTCACGGAAACAGTACTCCCTGATGGCAGTGGCCTTTTTGAGCAGGATAATGCACCCTGCCACCCTGCCACGAAGCAGAAATTGTTCAGGACAACAACGAGTTCAAGGTGTTGACAAGACCTCCGGATTCTCGAGATCTCAAACAAACGAGCCCGATCCTTGGAGGAACTACCTCGCAACTTAGGATCTGCTGTTAATGTTGGTGCCAGATACCACAGCACACCTTCAGAGTCTAGTGGAGTCTATACCTCGATGGGTCAGGGAGGCAAAAGGGGGACTTACAATCAATCAATCCTAAATCCAATCCCGAAACTATCCTTAAAATCTCTTTTGGGGCGACAATGCAAAGACACCATCAGACAGCCAATCGTCAGTAGACACAACGAGATGGTGGTTGCTCTCTGAAGTTTTGAAGATTATTCTCAGCAATGTCTAGACTTGGACAACAAACATCTGAGTTACTTTTAACACCACATATCATGTTAAAGGTGCACCGTGTATCATGACTGACCACCAGAACAACAAATCTAACGGTCGTAATCTACAAACTTTGAAAGGTTTTTATACAGAAGAAGAAGAAGAAGAAGGAAGCTCTTTCGTCCTGTTTGGGGCTGTAAAGCAGCAGAAAATCGATCCCACGGGCTCACAACTGTTTCCTAAATTGGCTGCTTTTAGGGACTATAAATCCACTGTATTGACGGAAACAACCAGCTTCCACGAAATGAAGAAAAAAAGAGATTTTTTAACAGTTCCCATGGATTTCTGTCTTTTTTTGTGTCAGGTCTTGAAGTCACCATCCCATCTCTGTGTCATCATCTTCCAAACAGACGAGCTGTACTTTGCTTTCATGTTTGTCGCATGCATAAAACAGTCGAGCGCTGCCTCAAAGCGCCGCGGTTCGAAAACGGCACATGCCTTTTTCTTTTCTTCTTTTCCGGTGGTAGAAATTCACACCTTGTTCATCAAAATGCACAGCAGCCAGTGAATCATGAACATCCAGCTTCTACCCGAGCGAGAAGCTGAGAGCCGCGAGTTTGATCCCAGCTGGAGATCTTCTCTGATTCTATTTCATGGTGATAACTCTAAATAACAATATTCAGCAGGAACATGTTATATTAAGGTGTGTGTGATCCATAATGCATCGCTCAGTCAAGGAAAGAAAAATCAGACCTGCTTCACTTTTTAATCATTGATGATTTTTAATCATTGATAGAGTAAATCTCACGACCTTTGGGTGTCTGAATCCTCCCTAAGTCCTCGCTGTAAACAGCTTTTTCCTCATTTTCACCTAAAGTGTTTTGAAACTTTCCAAAACCAGACTGTATTTTATCGAAACTATACATTTTTCAGCTCTGCTCAGGTTGTTTTCAACCTCTTCGACCTTGTCTATCTATAAAAAAATGAGATTTGGTGGAAAGTTTGGACAAACAGAGTCGAAAAATTAGTAATTAGGACATGTAATGGCAACTGAGCAAACTCCATCTGCTGAGGATCATGAGATGTGTTTGACAGGCCCAGAAGAAGGAGTTGTTTGTGTTTTTTGTCCAAAAAATAAATATTTGATGGTGATTTTTTTAACGGATTTAACACCGGGTAGGAAGACAGATCTGGCCAGATCTGGATAAAAATGAAACATTTTCCATCATCAAAATCAAAAATTTAGAGGATCATGAAGCTGTAGCAGAAGTTTGCACTAACAAACAAATTAAATTCTTCATCCGACTCGTTCTGACACATAAAACACATGAAACAGAAGAACATAATTGTCAGTCGGCGGCCTAAACTGAGAACAAATCTCCTACTGTTATGCATAACCAAAGCTGAATCTTTAACAATGTTTCCAGGGTTGTTTTTTTAAGGACAAACAACCTCCGTGCTAAACTGACAAAACATTCGAGTTTGAAAGGGTTTCCTCGGGCCGAGAGGTGAACGCACAACGTAGTAATCACATCACAAAAAACCCAAGAAAGAAACAACAACACGAAACTCATTTTCATCCTCCAAAGCAGCAAAATTGAAAAGTCAGAGCTCACCGCAGACAATTAAAAGTGATGTTACCATGGAAACAGCCGGCAGAGAATCACAGTAGGGGGGCAGGGGTTGGGTGTGTAAGAGGGGTAACGGGATTCAAAAGAAGCGCCGCGTACGAGAGAGTCAAGCTTGACAGAGAGAGAGACAAAAGAGAGGACGAGACAGATGGATGAGGACAGAGAGAAAGATGAGCTAACACACTCGTGTCCTCGTATCACGACCTCAATCCACACTGAGAGGCCTGAACGTAGTCTGCAACGTGAGATCAATTTCCCTTACCGATAATTGCGATAATTGTGCCCCTGCTCCGGCCGTGCATTAACAGGTGAGAAGCCTGTACGACTGGAAAATGTCTCTACAGTTATGACACGTGACACCGCCGCTGTTCATTTCCATTATCGCCTGCACTGCTTCACACAGCACAGCGCGTCCATCATAATCAACTGAAGCTGCAAACACAGAGTGTGTTCAGCAGCTGAAAACACTCCTCGGCTCCCCGCCGGCTTTGTGCTGCAGGTTTGCAACGGCGTGCAAGTGCCAGAAACAGGCTGTGATAACGAAAAGGTAAAAAAACGTGGCATACAGGTATCTCTCTACCTTCCCAACACTGAAATGCAGCACACACCGAGTCCAATCATCTGATGATTGTAGCAAAACCATCAACCAGACACAAGATGAGCTCAAGGTACGGTAGCTACTGTGTAATATCTGATAGGAGAATGTGTCCCGACTATCTGGTCTAACTCTGCAGGAGCTCAGTCTGCAGGGATCTGGCTTGTGAACTCGGGAAGGTGGCTGGAGAGGTGCCAGTTCACCTCCTGGGCGTTGCCAAGGCGCACCCTTGAGCAAGGCACCGAACCCCGGCTGCTCCCAGGGTGGCTGCCCATCACTGCACCTCTGTATTGTATGATCGGCTATAGAGATCGCAGGAAAGGTCAGAGGTGACAGGTAGCTGCTTTACTGATTTTTTAGTCGCCACAAAAAACGCTTACTGCGGACGGACGCCCAAAACAAAGAGGAGAACGACTCTTTTCTTAGCGTGGATGTGTTCTCAGAGCAGAAGACAGAAATCATCGAGAACGAGAGAGAGAGAGAGACAAAAGCGACCAAGAGGGGAAGGGAGAGAGGGCGGAGAGGAGATGGCAGGATATCGGAGGCAGTCAAGCAAACCATGAGCAAGCAAAAAAGGCAGGAGGTCATCTCAGGTCACCGGGCACAGCGAGGAGAAAGGAGGAGGAGGAGGAGGAGGAGAAAAGAAGGGGAAGATAAGAGGGAGGAAAAATAAGGCGTATGAGGGTTGGGGGGTCCATGAGGCCCCTTGGTTGCAGAGTCACAGTCTCCAATGATCACTTTTGTGACTATGCAACTGGGCTTATATTACTAGCTGCAACATCACAAAAATGACACTGGCAACCGCTAGTTAGCTGGTAAACAGGGAGGAAGGGGTGGGTTTGTAAGCAATGCTTCGGCTCAGTCAGTCAGATGTGAGTGAGGTTACAAAAAATAAAAAAATAAAAATAAAAAAGCAGCAGCTCGAGCATAAAAAGAAGGAGAGAGGTCAGCCGGCGTCCTCAAACCATCGGGAAAAAAGACAGGACAGGTTGTTATTGTGAAAGTATCCCATCTCCGGTAATAAAAGTGAAAAATATCCCCTCTGCGTTTTCTTCATTGTGTTCTGACCCCGACGCCCTGTGAGCAAAGGCAATATTTCCTAACTGATGGTGGGTGGTGACGCCCACCAGACCTTTTTATAATAGCTATGACCACAAACCCTCACTCTTGATATCTCACCTAATTGATGTGCGCCAGCAGCATGGCGACACCGGGGCCTATATATAAAAACCGAGCTGGGGACTATCACTCGAGAAAATCCACAGTGAATCAGAGGAGGAAAAAAAAAAAAGGGGGCCGGGACGGCTCCCACCTAATAGGCAATACAGTATATCAGTTTAAAAGAGGTCGAGAGAGGAGGAGGGGGGGGAGAGCGGCTATAAAGGCGCCGGAGATAAAGGATCACTCTGGCAGAGTTTCTTCAATGCATCCTGAATTACACTGTTATCGACTGGAAAATGCCCAGGATGTTTGAGGATATATAGATATTTTTCTGCCCGCATCTCAGGGTCACAAGTCAAAACTCCTGGAGAAGTGAGAGGTTTGAAGTTATTACGCTGGGAGCCTTTTTAAAGCCTCTGTGGTTTTCGGAAGTAGGGGGTTGAAAACATCTCCGGGATATATACTTTCTCAATGTTTGAAGGAAAAACGTCCAAAAGAATCAGCCCTCATAATTCCACCATGCAGCCTTGCCAAGTCTTCAAACATCAGGAGCTTTGGAAAGACTTGATGGTGCATTTAGCGACGTTCTGGTGCCCACTTCCCTCCTTTTTCTATTTCAATAAATTCGGCATTTGGCAAAACCTCCGAGAACTTGGAAGGACTTCCTGCTAGACGAGCTACAAGAACCTCAGAACAAAACCCACGAGAATAACTGTCCCTGAATGTGAAACCATTCATCACAGGAAATACAAATACAAGACTTCTAGTTTGGGTAAGATGAAGCTCGCTTTCAGGATATAGAAGTCGACGTATATGCAAAACATTTCCAGAGTCTGGATATAGGAAAGTACATATTCAGCTACTATCGCACAGTTCTTACGTCTATCTACAAGTGGACTTCTTTAGAAATAAAGGCTGGTTCTGTTCAACCAAAGCAGAGACAAAGAGGCGCAAACCGCTCTTTCGAGTTGACTTTGTCTTTGAAAACGTCCAACAAAGCGCTCCTCTTAAGTTCTGCTTTGGAAATGAATCCTGTTATCAGAGCGTATTTCTTCTTTTTTTTAAAAAGAATTAAAGAAACTCTGGTAAAACGAAACTTTCTTTAAGACCTCAATGCTTTCACTATCAACATTAAGTAGTTTATATGTGTTTCAAATGAAAAGGACTTCCAAGAAACTCTTTAAGTTAAATGTTAAAAAGTCTTTGTTGCCTCGCTGGTGCAGAAATATCATCTACCCAGTCACACACACACTAACCCGGAGGCCTTGGTTAAATAGTCATTGGCAGTACCTATGGCTTTATTTGTACATTATAATACAATAGGCAGTATTCATGTTGGGAAGTTGGTGAGGGAACTTCTCGCTTCAGCTTTGATGGACATAGAAGACACATGGCTATCTACTACCTCCCCATGCCAACAGTTTAAAAACAAGAGTTTAGTCGACTTTCAAAACCTTTTACAGGTTTTGTTGAAGTAGTTCCCTACCTGCGGAAGTCGAGGAGCGTCCTGCTGGTCTCCGGGACGTTCTGGTTGAGCCAGGTCAGGAAGTGGAACTGAGTGACGGTTCTCGTCTCGTTGGTCTGCATGTTCTTCAGGTAGAAGCTACGAACCAGAAAATCGTCGCACCAGATGTGTTCGGAGACCAGGTTCACCTGCAAGGACACGCAAACGCACGATGAACAACACATGCATGACTCAGTTTAGTCACCATCACCGTCGTCATACAATAATATACACAGCACCATGTGTGCATCCCATATTTGCAGACACACAGAGCAGATTGATAGATTATAGGATTGGGACATGAATAAACACTAAATGCTTTATTAAGTGACGCTAATCTTTTTGGAATAAACAGCTTATATTTTGGGCTTTGGAAACTTTTGCTTGATCAATGTGACAGAGTCAAACTTGTGCTATAATTCTTCATGCATGCAAAATGTGACCGTATACACGGGACAACAGAAAAGCCAACGACATGAGGTCGTAGCTCATCCCTGCGTCGTCATTTCTACTCATGAGTCATTTTACCTCGTAGATGTGATACAGGTTGGATCCCTCATCGGGCCAGTAGTGGTAGCACTGCTTCACCCCGCTCTCGACAAGAGGCGTCAGCATTACAATCACCACGCAGCCGTTCTCCCAGACCATCTGCAGACAAAACACACATTGAGATGATGGACTATCTATGGCAGAGTAATTTTTTAAAAGACTCATAAATGTAGCTTCTCAAAAAAGTACAGATGATTTTTTTTCCCTTATGTTACCAAATGTTCTTTAAAAAGTTCCAAAGTTTGTTTAAATGTCAGGCACTCAGAGTAGGAGTCATGTTCTTGAAGTTGCGGGGAGCTCGATTTGGAACGAGATCTCATACGAAGCTGTCAACACTTCACAGAATCCGCTAACAGGAACACTGACATGTGTCCTCACTCGCCCACTCACTTGGATTTCGGTCCATAATCATTTTTTTAAATTTTTGTGCTATCTATGATTTTTTTTTTTGGAAAGGGTGGACGTGTCGGAGGTTTTTTCGGAGGTGGGGTGAAACCAAACACTTCAAGACATGTTTACTGCGTCTGAAACTTTTGGTAAGAAACTACGAGGGTGTCAACCGTTGTGGCATGAAAATTAATTGCTGCTGAGGCGGTTCCCTCCCCCAGCTGGGTCGTTCCACAGTGAGACCCGGCACACGGTCGTATTTCTTTCCTGCTGGCAGTCATATTCTCACAGCCGGAGGGTGGGCTGGCTCTGGAGATCCATTCGACTCTGATCGGAGGTAACAGTCTGCCGTTAATGGAAGCCATAAAACAATACCGCTCCCACATCATCGCGTTAGATAATCAAGATAGCCGCACCTGCCGTTCAGTCACGAGCGCCGCCACACCTTGCCGGAGATTTAACTGACGTTAATTGCGGCGGGTTTTGAATTACTGCACCTTTACGCACCCTCCCCTCGGCCCCCACTGCTTCCCTGATTGGTCTCGCGGACGTAAAAGATGTGACGGTGCACTTTTTTTGAGAAATGGTGTTAATTTGTTTTAGCTGACAGGGTGAGAACTCGGCTGGTGCCGGGAGGACAAGTCCCCTCTTTTAAAAACTTGTGTGGTTTGTTAAAATGCAAATGTAATTTAAACTCTTATTTATCCCTGAAAAAGAAAAAAGAAAAAGTTTAACTGCACATCGTGCTCTTTTCTAGAGTTGTGCTGCTTAACAACATCCAGATCCGTGTGTTCACTTCTGGAAGGTGGACATTGTGCTGTAGCAGCATCCTGATGGGGGAAGATGTTGTGCAATGTGATAAATGTGGTGTAATAACCTTGATACGAGGCAGTGCTAGTGCTTAACTTGATTGGGCCCCAACAGAATAAGAAGCTTACAGAGGCCACTTCATGAACCTGAGACGAATCCAGTTCTGGTGCTGGTCTGAGAATTTTTAGTCTTGTGGTACCAGACAATCGGAGATCTCGGCACCTACCAATCGCCTGCAAAGTTACGTACGCCCTTCACTTCACCTCTGCCCACATTCTCCTCCACAATGAAACAAACTTGAGAGATAGTAAAAAGAGCTTTTTGAAACATGATGAACATCTCATGAACTTCTCGACTTTGGATGGAAGTTCTCTTATTGTTTACATATTCTCCACAGATAAGTGTTATTCCTTTTTTAGGCTTTATCTTTAGTTTTATAAAAACTTTTGGACACAGAAGGTCTAATGTCTAATGTCTAACGTCTGTTTTCAGGTCAAGAGGATCGAGTCTGAAAATACAAGGATCTGTAGAAACCCCAATCCGGAACGAACACACTGCACGTGTTTTTGACTGCGCCTCTGTTAAACGTCTCGAGTCTGAGCAAGACGAGCGAGAAGGTTCACTGAGAAGAAACAGAGAGTGTTCACGATTCACACATCGCACAATGCTCGGACGGACGAAGCCGCAGATGTTTTCCGGTGCTGGGGAGGAGTTAGTGGTGAGAGGAGGAAGGGAAACACTGGTGTCATGGGGTGAAAGTTCAGTCCATCACAACCACCACCGACTTTATTCTGAGCATAACCGATACAAACACACATATTTTAGCACCTTCCACTCATCCTGGACAGTTTGAAACTTTAGGGAAAGTTTGGACTTCAGTCAAATAACAGAGTCTTTGTGGTTATAGATATATATATAACATATATTCCATTAATATTAATGAGCTGTCATTTGTATTTCACTCAGGTTGATTAGCAGATGAGCAGTGAATCTCTCTTTGCAGCCTGAAAGGACGCCAGCACTGCCGGGCGAATGCAGCAGGGACAGAACTTGTTTGACAAGGGGACCTTTCCTTTAAACACACACACACACACACACACACACACACACACACACACACACACACACACACACATACACATATATATATATATATGCCACAACAGGCCGGAATAACTTATTGATCCTCTGGTCTCAGATTCAAACCCAATCCAACATTCGGGACAGTGGGAAAAGTGTTTGCCGCCTCCTGCATTAATAATGTGTCCCATTGTAGACTGGTGTGTGTGTGTGTGTGTGTGTGTGTGTGTGTGTGTGTGTGGTGGGAGAGGCGTTGCCAGGCAGTGAGCATGATTGTGAAGGAGAGATTAATAATGACATCCACAGAACAAGCTGGTCTCCCGCGTGGCTCGCTGCACTAATAAAAACCGTCTAACTCTTGTTTAAGAGAGGAGAAGGTATTGATTTTTGTTCGTGAGTGAGTGTGTGTGCATGTACTGTGTGTGTGTGTGTGTGTGTGTGTGTGTGGTTTTTACCTGCCAGAAATCAGCCACAGTGGAGGGCAGGGGGCCTTGAGTGGCAATGTAGGCCGGGTTCCTGGGATCGTGATCCATCTGAGGACGAGAAGGAAGAAATGTTGAATGTCGACTGAAGTTTTCACAAAATTCCCGTTTGTTTAGTCTCAAATATTCCACCTAATGTCAATTTTGTTAAACACTGAATTTACTAGGATGGGAATTACTTTGGTTTGCAAAGACTTAACAAGACGACAGGACCAAGATAATGAACTCTGCTGTCATCCTCAGTGTTCTGTAAGACATTAGTAACCTGAAGTCCTGGGAATCGTCAAGAAGGAGAAGAGATTTTAATTTTATTACTTTCTTTTCTTTCTTTTCATTGAATGCAAGGAGGAAGACAACTTTTCAAGTGTTTAATTATTGCAGGGCTCCATTAATTCAAGTGATAAGTTCAAGGTGAAAACACGTAACAACTGCAGCTTTGGCAAAGGTAAAAACATTCTTACATGGACAACTTCAAAGGCAAATCTTTTTAAAGTTAAAATATTAAATTCTTTTCTTGAAAAATATTTATTTAGTAATAGTTTCCAGATTTTTCACCAAAAGCCTCCTTTTTTTAAAGAGGACACATGAATCAAGCTGTCCTCGGAAAGTAGGTTGCACGTTGAGTTTCCGTGAGAGAGGCGACAAAGCAATAGTGGCCTTATTAATAAAAATATAGCAATGAAATAATCTCTGAGTGGTCAAGGAGGGCCACTTCACCTCAGCACACACAGCACGGTGACGATTCGGTGCTCTGCAGCCTGTAATAAACCTCAGTGCAACAAGGCTGCGTGGTTTGGTCGGTGCATTTGTCAGTTTGCAACAAAAAAAACAATTGTATTCAACACATGAACTCGTATATGCCGTCTTTTATTGTTCTCACAGTCACGACTGGAAGCTTCTCTGCGAAGCAGGTGATAGTTTTCAGTAACTTCCAACCCACTTCCTTAACTTAATGTAAATTGCAGAAGGATGGCGTGGGCGTAGAGAGCAAAAGACAGAAGACGAACGTGAGGTGAATTTGCGAGGAAGTGAGTGACACCCCTGCCAATTACCATGCAAATTGTACGGCAAATGTAATAATTGGCAAGACCAATTTAGCTGGAAGCAATTACAGAGAAGGGAAGACAGATAATTTCTGAGGGGGGTTTTTTCAGAACACGAAAATTGTCTTTAATGGTCCTCTGCTCCTTTTTATGAATGCCAAACAATGATGCACTTCTAATGAACTTAAACTGTAGTAACTCAAGAGAGAGAAAAGGTGACATGCTACCGGAGAGGCTGGCTCATTAAAACATCCACAGCATGAAAAAAAAAAGGCAGAAGTGCACTTCAAAGACGTCTGAAGGTGGCTGGCCAAGCGGGTTACAGACGGTTCTGCTCCTGTTTGTTCATGGTGTTCAGTAATGTCGATGTCACCGGGTTTTGTTTGGTTGTCCACATACTTTTGGCCATGCCTTTACATGTTTTCCTGTCATTTCTAAGACAAAGGTCTGACGTGAAGGGACAGCATCAAGCGAGGTCATATTGAGACTAATCATAATTTAACTTGCAAACTTGATGACTGAAAAGTGTCGAGGAGGAAAATAACAAAAAAAACGATCCACAGCGATAGTGTCGAAGGAAATTAAAAGAGAAAGACGAGGAAGGACAGAGAGAGGGGAGACAAATTGACACTGAGAAATCAAAAAAGACAAGGAAAAAAAAACGACGGCGAAAAATGAGTCGGGAAAGAAAAAGTGAAGATGAAAAGACGAGAAGAGGAAGAGAGACATCTTTCTCTCTTTCTTTTTTTAAATCTTGTTTTCTCTCTGTCTCCTTCTCCGTCTGCGTGGACACACGATGCTGCCTGACGTCTCAGAGTGTCTCCTGAATTAAACCCTGCCATTAATGACACTAATGACATTCCTTCTTAATGAGAACAAAAGCGGAGGATGTGACAAGTGCAATTATCCCCGTTATTGGTTTTTTGTCTTTTCTTTGGAGGGAACGAAGAAGTCAAACCGTGTGTGTGTGTGTGTGTGTGTGTGTGTGTGTGTGTGTCACCATCGCTCTGTCCGATCTGTCTCATGAAGTTTTATGACGGAGCCGACTGTTACTACTGTCTGACACCTCAGTGGGGGCTGACGGCGACAGTGTGTGTTTGTGTGTGACTGCTGACAGACAGACTGCTGGTAAACTGCTGTCAAATATATGAAACACTTGTAAACATGAATCTTAATATCAGGAAATTAAACAACTTCTGTTGTTGTCTGCCCTCGAATAAGTCCAAACTTGGGGTATTTTACTTGAATAATTCCAGTTTATGTTTTTATTCCACTCCATTTATTTGATAAGTTGGTAGTTACTCTGTTTTACACATGACTCCTTTGTTCTCTGGCCTATTCCATGACTGAAGTCATGGAAAATGTAATTTTATTCAACAGTATCTACCAATAAAGTTTCACTAACCCCGAAGCACACGTTGTGTCACGTTGTGGCTGCGACCCTGGTTTGGTCATGTTCCTGGTTCATGTGCTTCCACATGTGAAGATATGCTCACTTTTGTCTGTTTTCACGACCGGCAGATTGCACAGGGTGTTTTATTTTGAAAATCCACCGGATTCCCTATGCTGTTGACGGCGGCATGCAACACTACGCGTCCGCGCCTGGTGGAATTTGGAGGTAAGACGACCTCATGAGTATTTTTCTATCCGTTATCACGGTGCTGTTCGGCTGAAGCGAGCGGACACAGTATGACTTCCATTTTCTGCAGCGACTCTTTTAAATCTTTAATAAAAAATAAAAAAAAGTCAATGTAACTGTCAATAAAAGCCGTGAGGCTGATTCAAATTCAATGCCATCAGCACACGACGTGCATCAGAATGAGTGTGTCAGTGTGTGTGTCAGTGTGTGTGTCAGTGTGTGTGTGATTGAGTGGTACCTGAGTGATTGATTATGTCTTAGGAAGTGTGTGTGTGTTTGACAGTGTGTGAGGAAACTATTGAGTCTGTGTGTGTGTGTGTGTGCTAAAGGTGATTGATTGTGTTTGTGAGTAAGTTTTCGCCGCTGACTGATTGTGTGTGTGTGTGTGTGTGTGTGTGTGTGTGTGTGTGTGTGAGGTTGATTTTGATTTCACGAGCAGACACAGAGGTGAAACATTCATGGTCATCTTGGTTAAAGAACCTCATCGAGTCAAACTTCTGACGTCCACCGGCTGCTCAGCTTCAACTGCTGCTGCGTTGAATGTTAGTAAGCAACAGAACCGGGCTCAGGAACTGGACTGGACCAGGTTCAGTTACACTATGAACTTCCCTGATGGAACGTTCGCCAAGTAGTGACCCTCTAACTGTCGTTTCAGCCCCGGGGTGCCAGGAGCCAAACCCGGCAAGAACCACATTGGTAGACTAGTGTGTTGTCAGCCAGACTGGCCACCGCTGGTTGGGCTCAGTCACCGGAAGGTAGATGCTGACGCTACCTGCACAGCAGTCAGGGTGTTATTGGATACTTATGCCAATCTGTGTTTAGTCTGTCCATGTCTTCAAACTCTCATCATTTGCTTTCTTTGCTAAAATCTTTGTGAAATGTTGCGTCGGAGGAGCTTGGGCCAAACCTGCACTGACCTCACACCGTGTGATAACCCTGCATACGTTTGCTGGTTCGGTTCCAGATGCTGGTGTCAGTTAAATCCTAGCTGGTGCTTTCCAACCGAATATTTAATGAGAACCCGAGCATGTAACATTTAGGACAGCTTTAATTATGTAATCCAGCTAATTCATGTCACCCTTAGTTTAGCTACAACATCTGGTTGATTAAAACTGTTCATCCACTGATTCCTCTGAATTATCCAGCAAACAGCTGCACTGCTTTTAGTTCAAGTGTTCAACCTTCCAAATGATCTGAGTTTATATTTGGGGTATTCGCGTCTGACTGAGGTCTGATGACGAAAACAGACTCACAGCGACTCAATAATCCAGATTTCCCTCTGGTCATGAACTTGAATTATTCCGTACTCTGAACTTGTTCTATGTTTATCTGCAGATCACCATCTTTTGCTTTTGTCTCTTCGATTACTGTAATTTTTTAGTATTTTAACAAGTTTGGACACAAAAAGAGTATCTCGAAGACATGGGAGTTAAAAATCTATGAAGTTACTCCAGTGTGACAAATAATATCGACATACTAATAACAATCCGTCTCCCTGATAGCAACAAAATAGGAACTTATTTTAGACAACCAAAACATTTATGAATATGTTTTTATAGTTATTGAAATTCTTCCGGAGAAAATTCCCAAACATCTTGTCTTCTTCCCTTCAAAGCGTGGGTGAAGGCGGTCGGGGGGAAATCAAATTATCAGCAGAGGAGGTTCCTTAAATAACCTCGCTGTACGTACGTATACGTCCATCCTTTAATGTGTGTGTGTGTGTGTGTGTGTGTGTGTGTGTGTGTGTGTGGGAGGGGAGGGTGTAATGTGTGCACGACAGAGTGTACGAAATGTGTGTTCATGTATGAGTGTGTGTCTGTGTGGGTGTCTACGCTGTATGTTCATGTCATCTGTGTTGTCATCTGGATTGTGGGTGAGCATGCATGCATGTGTGTGTGTGTGTGTGTGTGTGTGTGTGTGTGTGTGCATGCGTGGGTACATGTGTTGCAGCTGTTTTGTGTTTGTGGCATTTGACAGGGTTGCTCTTTTGTTCCTGTATACTTTTGATTCCTTCTTCTCACTCTGTCTGTCACACACACACACACACACACACACACACACACACACACTCTCTTGGTGTGACGCCCAGATTTGAAATGCATAGCGTTTCTGTTACTTTTAATGGAATACCACTGTATCTGCCTCGAGGGAAACGTAAACCTACTATTCCAACACGGGTTTCCAAATTGATACACTCACTTACTGAAGGCACATGCCTCTTTCTTCCCCCCCTTCGCCTTCCTACAGGCTGTTTTGCTGCTTAAATCTGTGCTGCGCCAAGTCGAGCGCCCCGTAACAGTAAACACAAACTAGTGTCAAATTAGCATAACCCAAGGTCAAAAACAATCATTTCCCAAGACCCCACAGATCAATTTAGTTTTCACAAACGAGAAGCGAGCAGAAAGCCGCGCGCATGTCCTTTCCCACGCCTTCCCCGAGCGAATACTCGCCCGGGGTGTTTGCTGTGTAACAATCATTAATATTCATGGTGCAGAACATACACACACGGGTTGTGGGGCTGGTGCTCGCTGGAGCTAAGCAAGCGTTGCATCAAAATTTATATTTCACAACGGTAGGCTGCCTTTTGTTCCAGCGACGCCCCGCGGGGACTCGTGGGAGCCTGGCGTAGCGGTGGTGTGAAGCACAAAGTTAGAATGCAGAGGAGGTACTTACGATCGGGCTGGCATTGATGTAATCGGAGTTGCCTTGGCTGTTCTCCACCTTCAAGGTGATTCGGGAGTGATCATCTGGAACGAAAATGGAGGAATTCAGCGCGTTTTGCCTTAGCAATGCAATGCACAGTGACTATATTACATGCATTGTAATTAGGTATTCCTGTGCATATCTGTTGAGCATACAGGACTGTAACCTTGGTGCAGCAACTCAAAGTTTCTATAAGCTGAAGAGTTTACGATCGTCTGGTTCTGAGAACAGAACTAGTTTCATTAAATTTTAAACCAGCAAGCGACTTTTTGAGAGATTCCCTGAAGTTCTTTGGTTTCCCTCTGAGAATTGATCAAGTGACTCTGACTTTCACCCTCGAGGAGGCGACTCTCTGAGCTGTGTTATAAAACAGACGCAGACTGGACGCAGCTGGATCAGAGCATCGAAACATGACGTGACGTAGCGCTCGATGATGCCATATGTTGGTGACTCGTTCTCGTATTACAGCTGAACTCCTGAACTAAAATGTGTTTCTGAAAACATCTGAGGAGCAAGAGGTAACAGAAACCGAACAGTTTGATCTGAGTTATGTAAGACACAACAACCAATCTGTTAATTATTGCATAAAACCCACTCCATATTAGATAAGTTTGGGTTTTAATGTAAGGTGGATGTTTCATTTGCTCTGGTTGACGCGTCTTACATTCAAACTTTCGGCTAGAAATTCACCGTTAGTCTCTGATTTCAGGCACTAGATTATTAAAGCAGCCAAAGGCTAAGTCCTTCATCATTGTTTGGCCAAGCTTTAATCAAACTGTCAGCATCTAATTTTAAGTGTTACGGACAATCCATCTTTCACTCGGTTTAAACCTCAAATAACTGTTTTCCTATGACTAACTTCAGCTCTCGTTGAGGAGGACGAAGTCCTTCAGCTTCGATAGGATCCCCGATCCACTGAAAAATCTGGGAGGGACCAATTTTTCTAGTCCGTATGTTTCACTCCTGCGAGCAGAGCTCTCAAGTCTCCAGCGATAGTGGCAAAACAGTTCTGAAATTTTCCCGGAGAAGCCGGCGGTACTTCAAATAGTCGGTGCAATTTATTCCTGACAAACTGCTTTCCCTTGCTGACAACCTGGATTTCATTAAGCCCAGGCCCGGTGGAGAGAATGGGACAGCACTTTTTTAGATGGGCTATTTCCACAGAAGCTTAGAAAATTTTAATCATTGATGAGGTCGGTGCAGGAGAGCTTTAATAGAAAACTAATTTACAACCCCTTCTGCTCACTGCATCTGCTCCTGGTTTCCGATAATAGACGCCGGGCTCAGGTAGCGTTGTCGAGAGGCGGTGAGAGGAACGCCACTATGTTTGGAGGACTGAGATCAGAGGGGGTGCAACAGATGAATTCTGGCTCCACTCAGATATGAAGAAGGTTTTCCAGAACCTCCATCAATGAAGAGGAGATACTGCTGGCTATTATGCTGCTGATGTGACACTATGATGATACCGAACATTAAGAAGTAGATTCCAGAAGATCTGTTGCACATTATACACTGAACTTTACAGTTAAAGTCTCACTGATATTGGTTTTTGCAGATATGTAACTAGAAAACAACTTGGTGATCGGTTTATTTGTTTGATTTGAGCTGCAGATTCATCTGATTTCCAACGTTTGTGGTCAGAAATACCTAAAAACCCTCAAACAAAGGCCTCATGCAGGCAGCAGACAGTGAGCACAGAAGGAGTAGCTCACTTAGCTGATCACTTTTTGATTACTACTCTCTAAACGCTTGAGGTCGCCCACTAATCACCAAACTAAGAAACAAGGCGAGCTAAAAAAAGAAACTCTCTCTTTCTTACATGCCACGACGGCAGTGGAGCGGTTCTTCTTGGCGTTGCCGTCCTTCATGCCGGCGGTGCAGGCGTTGGGCTCTGCCTGATAGGCGCACAGCGCCTCCCACTCCTTCTCCAGGCGGTCCTTGTTCTTCAGGTGATCCTCCATGTAGGACTGAAGGAGGAGGGAGAGAGAATAGAACGAGAGGAGAGGAGGTGAGAAAACAGAGCTGGAAATACAACAAAGGGGTTGTACATTCAGAGTGTGTGAGATTTTTTTTAACACTTGTTTCATTTCCAACATTTATCGGCTCATTTTTGGAGTTCCTCCTCGGTCAGACTCGTCTTTATCTGGCTGAAGATTGACAGGCTTCACCCAGCTGATATGTCAGTCACAGACTTTCACACATAGCCTGTGATTTCAAACTTCAACAAGTCTGACAGGCTGTTTGTTTGAATCTCAGAGGAGCGGCAGATGGAAGAGCAGGTAACTGCTATTTTGTCAATCAATGAAAAGTCGAGCGAGTACTGTGACTGCTGTTCACTGCGTCCATCTGCTGCTCCGCTGACGTGAAGAAGTTTAAACCTGCTGAACGCACCAGATGGGCA
This sequence comes from Larimichthys crocea, assembly GCF_000972845.2. Lineage (NCBI taxonomy): Eukaryota > Metazoa > Chordata > Actinopteri > Sciaenidae > Larimichthys > Larimichthys crocea. The sequence continues at coordinate 3,683,729 of NC_040012.1, forward strand.
AAGTTCAGGGCCACCGCGAGCTTCTGGTCTGGCTTCTTTCTTTGAACCATGATGAATCATCAAAGCATGCACGAGTTCCCAAACGAATGTTTGCACCAACGCGACCAGCATCATTATCAATATTCATAATTAAAGCCATGTGTCTTTGATGAACTGTCTGCAAATGAGCTTGGCACGTAACACCATAGGAAGAACATGAGAGCCATGATCTGATGGTGGCCAGTGTAGCTTTGTGTTTTTTTAAGCAGCCTTGAAAATCAGCGGCCCATGCACGCACAGAAATATGGATGGTGCGATGGGTTGTAATGGATGAGGGGAGCTGGGGTGGTTCTTTAAATGGCTCCGGCGGATGATTTATGGTGGCAGTTACAAATGGGGCTGATCTTAATCAGAATTAGCTTCCAAAAAAGGCCTAATGGCTTTCGGCTAAACTGAGAAGAGTTTGTTAAAAATGGACCGGACATCCAGCTCGGTGCAAGATAACGGGGGGAAAAAAAAGAGAGAGAGGGTCTTTATCAAACATAGATATGTTTCTAATCATACATGTGCACTCAACAGACACGCAGCAGCCAAGGTTTGCTGTTTGTCAGTATATCAGCGCCTATAGAGGCGCACACAGCTTGTATCAGCTCAGTATCACATATATAATGTAACACGGAGCCACAAGCTGAGAGCCTCCACCTGCACACAGCCACTTATCCACAGCGGGGGGTCCGAGTCCTTCAGAAAACACACAAACACACACACAGAGGAAACGAACATAAAGAAAATGCACACACACACACCTGAAGCCAAATCCACACATAAAGGTCACACACACACACACACACACACACGTACAAAGCAAACACGCCAATATAATCCAACACACACAGTTATATGTTGCACAAAAGACACACACGACATCTGTACAAACACATAATCACACACAATCTGCAGATCTACTTCATAGATTCACACACACACACACACACACACACACACACACACACACACACACACACACACACACACACCTTGTCTCTCTCCCTCTCTAATGCCAGAGTAATAGGGTTTTGTGGCTGTGTAAAGGGATTACTGCAATCCAATCAGGAGGTGCTGAGATCACCATGTGTCGGCCAAACACTGAATAATCCCCTTTACTCCGGGGGGGCTTACAGCTGCCAAAGGTGCTCAATAAAAAAAAAGACGGCTACGCAATAAGACCCGGCCCGAGCCGCCATCGTGGCTCTGACGCACCATCTGAGCACCTGTAGGAGACGGCGGCATGTGAAGCCGGTGGTGATGTAATGTAATTAAACGAGTATTCGCTACGCGTCAGAGGAATACTTCATAATAATACGATCCGTTATTCTAGATTTGAATATTTGACACTGCAGAAATACTTCTCTGCTGTGTAATGGAGTATTTTTAAACTCTGCAACTTTAACTTCAGCAAAGCGTCTGAGCGCTTCATCTAAAGGCATAAGTCATGACCGCTTACAGATGATGCAAAAGGCTGTAACTATGTTTTCAAAAATCTGAAATAGTTCCTGACATTTATCAGCAAACAGAACAAACGTGCAGAGCTCCAGCCAGAATCGTCGCAGGCGGTGATCCTGCACGACATTTCCCAGGTGAAGCTCGTGTTTCATGTCTTTTTATTCAATGCAAACATGACACACATTTCTAATGCCCTGGTTATATATTTACTTAAAGACATTAATGAATTCATGTCTGTGATGTTTAGAGTTCTTTGTCTTTGTTGGATTTGGATTTAAGCTCCTAGCTGCCAGTATTCTGTTGTGATATTTAATCCAAACATAACTAAAAGTATCAAGTGTTCCCCTGACTCTGATTTGTGCTTTTTTTGTCTGATTAAATCATTGCATCGTTTGTCTGAATCAATTCAGACTTCCCATTTATGAATTCTGCAACAAACACGTCATCGGTCATCATCAGTCACCCTGCATCCATCCATCACGTCACATCAGAGTCTTATTTTTAGTTAAAGCTGACATCATCCTGATACATGAGTCTAACTTCTCTGCAGATGAATGCTTCCTCCTCCTCAGCTGACCACATTAGTGTGATTTAACATCCATTTCCCTCGACGCCGCCGCCCTGCGACCTACCAACCCTACAGATCACACCCCAGCTGGCCTGGACGAAACAAACAAAAAAAGCTACACAACGAATTCCCAGCACAGTTAATCTCGATGGAGGCTCTCGCTGCAGTATAATCTATAACACTTACTTGGGCCAGCAACAAAAGACAAGATAATGTGCTTTATATATAGAGTCGACTAATCCTCTTAAGACACAGGCAAAGAGGATGTAGAGGGAGGTGGTGGTGGTGCTCGGTCCCTGGTCACATGGGACCAAGTAATACATTAACTTAGATAAGATGGTGAAAGCTGTTTCTCCTCAAATTAAAACCAGTGGGTGGATGATGACATGGAATTTGCTCGAGTTTACGAGAGGCAATTAATTTTTGGGGATGTGGGAGGGTTGGTGGTGGGAGAGGTGGAGCACTGCAGCTCATCAGCCGTCGTGTTCTTTCTCTCTCCGACGCCGTGATTTTTATTAATCATTCAACAGTTGCCTGACTCGAGTGCACGACAGGGCGTTAGATGAAATATTTGCTTTTCCATCGTCTCGTCTCTTTCTGATGGATTTGGTCTCTCGCTGTGATGCCACAAAAAAATAAAAAACTCCAGCTCAGCTGTAAGTTTCCCAAACGTATCGAGTGGGTCCTGTTTTTGTTGGAAACGAAACTCTGCTCGGTCCCTAGTTGCCATCATGATGTGAATCTGAAATCAGCTCTCTCTCTATTGCAAGTGTGAATATTTTTGCAAAGCCGACAGCTCGAACGGCGAAGGAAAAAAACATGAGCAGTAACAAACAGCATTGTTCCAAATTATAGGATGAGAAATGACAGACGGGGACGGTAAAAAAGAACAATTCAAAGATGTGTAGGGGGAAAAAAAATGAAAGGAGGAGAACAGAAGTGCAGAAAAGGAAAATGCAGGAAAAGTAATGAAAGATGGAAGAGATGAAAAGAGGACAGCGGCTGCAAATCCTTTACCAAAGAGGACGGTCGGTGGGCGGTAGAAGACATTAAATAGCAATTTCCCAGATTGTCACAGTTATGTGAAAACCTCATACCTCCAGTTCTCTCCGAAGGTGGAGGTAACACGCCCGTCTGCGGGCGGAGAAAACGCCGTGACCTTTTTACAAAACTGAAAAACTGAAAGACGAGGATCTGACTTTTTTTTTATGCGATGCGCGGTTTCCACACGACGATGGCATTACGTAACTCTCCCTCTGCTGTCTAATGTTTCTGCTGTGGAAAGACGGAGACGCTCTGGACCAATCAGAGCTCTCTCTGTGTGTGTGTGTGTGTGTGTGTGTGTGTGTGTGTGTGTGTGTGTGTGTGTGTGTGTGGAGCTGTCCGAGGTGCTGAAACACACTCTTTAAACACTCTCTCTGAAAGGAGCATCCCGTGACCGACAAACTACTCGAGATTTCTCAACTCCTCGTCAGCACGGCGCGTTCAGACGCGTTTCCGTGTTGTAATTGAGAGAGTTCCTCTCGTGTTTTTCGGGGCAGACTACGTTTCTAATCCGCACGTTAAATGAAAACCGTGACAGATGAAATGGAAACTCCCTCCTCTCACTCAACTCACTGCTGAGTCACTGGATGTAGCAGAAGAAAAGCAAGGCGTGTACAATCGGATCACGCTGTTCTCTAATGATTTGGTCTTTAATGTAACTACAGTGGGATGCAAAACTCTCCCTCTCTCATACTGATCATAATCGCTGCTGTGGTTAATAAAACATTGCCCCAAATCAGGCTAAAGCTTCTCACTTGCCTCTTCCTCCCTCTCTCATACACTTACATGCAAAGATCATTTAATCAGCCAGCAGTCTGGTAACGAGGCTGGGTTAGAGATGTTGGTGCTGCAACAACGTCGTGCCTCCTCATTATTTGCGTGTTGTTTAAAGCATTTGAACATTAGAATAAACTTAAAACAGCATTTCTCTGTCTCTGACACAAGCCATGACCGTCTACTTTTCTCCACAGGGGAACAAAAGATCAATTTATAGAATATAACTGGATAAATTTGGAGTTTAATACTGAAATGGACTAAAATAAAAGACATATCTCGTAAAACCTCAATGCAAAATTAATATTTTTGTTCTTGTGGCTGAGGAGGTGCTGCGCACATCAGTGTATGAATGTGTGTGAATGGGTGAATCAGATATAATTGATCATATTGAATACAGTCTATTTAAAATCGTCATCATGACTTGATCGATGACAGCTGTACTCATTTTTGGATCCTCACTGCTAAATTTGTCTTTTCAGCTTGAATTCTTTATTTTTCAGGCTTTGGTAAAAGTTTTGTGAATGAAACACGGCCACAAATGGAGCGCGCCATGCGGTCTTTAATGGCAGGTTTTCCTCGGGAACAGTCGGCATGTGTCGGGCTGGAACGAGTTCAGAGGGAGAGTTTGTTGAACGCTCACACGGACGGTTTCTGTTTCGCAGAGTGAGAAACGTCACTTAAAAGTTTGAAGTAACTTTGAAGAGGTTTGAAGTGGAACCAGCATTCGAGAGGATATTCATCTCCATCACCTACACAAAATGTTATTAATCATCAAGGCCACATCAGATGCACTTTGCTCTCTCTGCTTCCCTCACAGCATTTGCATATTAGCCTCTACATTACAGTAAACTCAGTAATCTCCTGGCCAGACTGTGGCCCACACACACGCTGAACCAACACGTAACAAAACCTGAGCGACACTTCATTTCACTCCTCTTATCTTCTCTCGAGCGACGCCGCCTCTGCTGAGATGGCTCTGTCTGAGCGGAGACAAAGCAGACGTACCCGAGGAGGTTCAGACCTCGCCGGCTCCGGTCTATTTTCATCCACATGTGACCGTAGCGCATCAAAGGCATGCATCGCATTGAGTTGTGGGTGCATTTTGCCAAAGAAACACTTTAGCAAGAATGTGCAAAAAAAACAACAACAGAGCGGCAAAGGGAGTCGCTTCTCCTGAGCGCAGCTCTGGTGCAAATCTCAGGGGTAATTAGTATCTTTGTGCCGATTGAACACATCAAAAAGCTGCTCTGTCACATCTCGCCGGCAGCTTCATAATGCATGGGGGGAGAGAGAGAGAGAGAGAGAGAGAGAGGGGGAGACAGGCGGGGAGGGGGGGGAAGGTTGGGATGAGTAGGTGGTGCTGAGGTTGGTGGGTGGTTGAAGTGAACAGCTATATATCGCAATTACGACGACGCTCGGCAGAACGCGGCTGAGGTTCAATAAAGATTTTCATCTGCAGGATGGAAGAGGGTGAGAAGCCTGCCTATAGAAACTGTGGGTGTGTAATGAGATGCACAGAAACACACACACACAAAGAAACAGAGAGCGAGTGAGATGAGAGGAAAAAGAGAAATGTGAGAGAAAGAAAAGAAAGAGTGACACACGGAAGAAAAAACAAAGAGATAAATGGTTTGAAGGGGTGAGAGAAGCAGGTGATGGGATGATTCGGATGAAAGGGAGAATGAAGGAAGCATGGAAATGTCTTTACAGAGCGAATCCACCATTTTAGAAACAGCATGACCTTTCCTCACATAAAGCTCGATTTAAATTTAAAACTCAGACTGAATCAACATTTTTTGTTTTTTTTTGTTTTGCTTTGACCAAATTTATTTAGTAAAGAGTGACATATTCATCCTGCTGAGGAAGTTTTAAAGGTCTGGTGTGTCAGATTTAGTACAGACACATTAGCTGTGTCATGTCAGTATCCTCCCACCTGCTTTGAACGTCCCTGTTCCCAAAGTCAACTTGTCGTTTTAGGCTATTTGGCGAAGGGGAAGGTTGATGCACAGGGCTTTAACCGATGACAGTATCCTGACCTGTGTGTTGCGGTGCATTGTGGGATTTGTAGTACGAGCAGTGGAAGTGCGATTTATGACGTATGAAATTTTCCTTGAGTTTTTTCCTACATGCTCAGAGATGAAGAGTATTCATTTGGTTGCAATATGTAACTTCACTGCTAGGTGGCACTAGATCCTACACACTGGAGCTTTAACGCAGAAGGTTTTGTTTCCTGGGAGCAGCTATCTTAATGTTTTTTCATGATGTTTAATTAAGCTCATCACCATTTCTGTGGTCGTTTTCCTGCCTATGACCCCATTCTTGATCCCGCCAATGAGCTCTGTTGGAATAGCTGCAAAGCTGGAGATGTGGGCAGAAATCAGAGGTCTGGAATGAGGCGAGGATGAGCTGAGGTCACAGTTTGTTTATCGCTGAAACCTTTCCTTCAAAGGTTGGATCTTTACATAACCAACAAGTGTAAAGGGGCAATGTGGGGAGTGGGTGGATTAGATTAAGATGTTAATGTCAGTCCCACTGATTCGGTCTGGGCAGAGACTACATGAAGTCATCAGAGGACTTTGTGTCCTCTTCCAATAACATCTACATTCAAACTGTTTGATCAGACAAATACAACAAAATGACTCAACAGGAAACTCACCAGTATCATGTGACCGGTAGAGATGTCCATGTTGGAGTGGGCGGGCTCTTCGCTCCAGGAGGAGATGCTGCTCCGTGCTGAGGGGCTGACGGCTGGACCGCCATCGCTGAACTGAGACGACACACTGTTGATCCTGGAGGAGATCGGCTCTTGGCGCTCAGTCGGAGGTTTGACCGCCATGCGCTGCCGGCAGAGCTCCTACGGGAAGGAAAGGCGGGGACAGATACGTCAATGACCAGGTGACAAACCAATCATAGTAGACGCTGATGCCTTGCTCTGTCATGTAACCGTCAAAGGGAATAAAACACTTGTGACCCCATTTCACTTTGACGAACTGAGGGTGAAAAGCATCAACTGTGTTCTCATTGCACAACCTAAACGACAAGGAAATTTAATTTGTATTATTATCTCTGCATGTTGTTAAAGTTCATTAGTTTGACTGACTCATGGGAGGTCTTTAAAAACACCTGTGGGACCTTAAAACATTGATTTACGTAGTCAGGGTTGTGTCGTTTGAGGCTTATTTGTAGAAAAATCACCTGTGATTGGACGTCAGGAAGACACCGTCCAAAACTTTGACAAGAGAACTTCTTTGACACGTCGAGAAACGTCTGCGATTAAAGATTCATTTACCATTTCTGAGTCAGTGCAGGACTATCATAATCATGTCTGTCATCAAAGGTTGAGGCATCATGTCTTGCCAAAAAAAAAAAAAGAAGCTTATTCGTAATCATCCTAATTATTTTGGCTCCTCTTTCTGTACTTCAAAGTTCAAAAGCTGAAAAACAGCAAGAGTGAAATGGCAACTGCTTCCTTAATGAGCAAACATGAGTGCGGGGGGGTCGATCCCGGCGACAGACGATGGGATTAAAGTGTTCTGACCTTCACAGAAGAGAAATAAAGACTTTCAGTAAAGACTTTGTCATGGTCAATGCACAAAAAAACAAGAGTAAACGTCGATGTGGGCGTTTGAGGAAAAGATCCTGCAGATCGGTTGCAAACATCTGGGCTGGAATGAGTGAATGAGTAAAACTTTTTTCCAGCACACAGCAGTTAACCTCCAACTGCTGTTACACTGGCAGGCTTCCAGGGTGTCAGTGAAAAAACAACATGACTGCTCAGCAAGCCTCAGACAAATCACTGAATATGACGTCTTCCTTCAAACATCTGAAGATTTTCTGTTTGGATACATACAAACGAGTTCATACTCGAGTTCATACGGGAAACGTACGTGTGTTAGAGAAACATTGCAAAGGCCAACAAGAATACCGTAACATTGGAACATTTGTAATCATTTAGGATTTTAAAACCTCTACATATACTTCAGTCCCAAAGACGGATTCTCCGATATCTCTCTATAAGACGTAATTTCACATATCAACAAATTAAGAGACGTTTGCAGAAAGGCTTCATCGTTTTTGGTTAGGACAAATTCATTCAGATATTTGAATCAGACGTTCAGTGATATAAAAATAGAAAGAAATAGTTGAAATACTTTGCAGTCATGTCTTTGCTGACAGTTACTTACGAACGTATTCACAAATGAAAAGAAAAGCACAAAAAAAAAGAGCAATTAAAAATCATAAAATGTTAGAAATTCACTGACTAAATGTCGATGCAAGAGCTCGAAAGTCTTTGCTGACAAAATCTGATCTACAGCCGAGCTGGCAGCTTGTTCACCATCTTAGTTAGACTTGCAATAAACACTAAACACAAAGCTTTGTGTTCAGTCTTGCAGGTATTTAGTCACTGCGAATCTGTTGTCGATAACGGCACCGAGGGATCATGAAAGTCATACATCATGAAGGAAATGTTTGGACAAAATTTCATGGCAATCCATCGAATTCTAAGTAATCTAACTTCTGTAGTAATCTAAGTATCGTAATCTAAGCTCCTCCTGCATACTGCTGCCCATCACAAGCTCAGTTGCCGTATGACGATCAATACATCAGTAATCAATATGTCAGATGAAGACAATAAACTCAATCTATCTATAAAAACCGGGATAAGCACGTCACATCAGCGCACGTTAAGTTAAAGGAACGCGGTAATAAAAGCCTCCTGTCACATCCTCCACACGTGAAGCCATATATCAGCCCACGGAGGGCACTGACTGCGACTGCTGAATCTCTGCGGGTATCTGTGTTTCTTAATGAGAGAGATGCCGATGATTAACTAACGGCGTGTTTGATTGACGGTGGAGGTAATGCGAGCGGGCCTTCATTAGTCTGTATCTGATCCGACTGATGTTCTCGTAGGTCGGCCACGCTGACACTGATCTATGAGCTCGGACACGGACTCATAAATGTGTGCAGATTATTAAAGTGTGTGTGTCTAACACAAACATGCATGCGTGTGAACGGATACTCTGAACGAGAGCTAAATATATATTCTGCAGTTTTATTTAGAGACCTCGTCTTTATGGATGTTTCAGTTTGGTCGACTTCTGACAATGAATGCCGAGAAAATCCACAAACATCTTTGTTATTATTCAGTTTTCACCAATTAAAAACAATATTTAGAACATATTAAACACCTGACATCTTTACAATATCACTTTAATTTATTCGAAATGTTCGTTCGATAGTCGGAGGCCGAACGGATCTATCACTTTTAATTGTGTTTCAGAGCTGTTTGGCTGAAGCTTGTAAATCATCTTAGCTCGCGCCCCGAATAAAACATTTTAATCAATAGTCTGTATCGAGTGATTAATTTCTTTAATGGTTACATGCATAATAACTGGATGAATGTATAATGAGGCTTTCCATTAGGACTTTAATTGACCCAGTTAACCCCTGTGCTGTTTTTGGTGTAATGACAAGTTCAGTGTTGATTATCACGATGACTGACATACAATCTACTGTCCAGTTTGTTTGTGCGACAGCTCACATTACTACTAATATTTTATCCCGTTTTTCACCTCCGCGTTTCATCGCTTTCACTTAATGATTTTAAAATCTTGTTAGATCAGGAGGTTTGGAGCATCATTGCAACATTAACTAAAACTCTGCTTGGTGTAGAAAATTAAATGCCGCCGCATGTTTCACCGACTTATTGTTGTAGTCAGGAGAGTTCAGCACTAACTGGCCAATTTCACGTGTTTAATAAAAGACAAATATTGGCCCCATAAATAAACTCTCTGGCTGTTTTCACCCTCGGCAACACAACGTGGTGCCCAATCAGCGACGCCGGGGAGGGGGACCACATGATCGACGGCGTTCATATTTCAAACGAGCCCGCACGGTGAACTTTGCCGCAGCAGCAAATTCTTTTATGATGTAATTAAAACTGATTCAAAATGGCTTCCCCCCGAGAGCCAATTAGAGGACAAAAAGGCAAAAAAACTTGAAGGAGCTGCATAACCCCGGACAGGTTTAGAGTCTGAACAGCACAAATTTACAGCGTCTCTCAAGTCCCAGCACCTCCACCCGAGCTGCCGTCATACAAACACAAGTATCTTTATTTACAGCGTATTGATTCTCAACGAGACGCACTTCATCAAGTGTGCGAGAGGCGTCGCGTTAATCACCATGGTTTATGATCTGGAGGAGAGTCTGTGTGCGTTTGCCCAGCTTTGTCTCAACGTCGCCTTTTATTTGTGAATTTACAGAGTTAATGACAGAGCAGGTGAGACACGGACAGCAGACGTGATCAGTCTAATGAATGATGATTAACGCTGTTTTATTAATTTAAAACTGCCTTTAGTTTTTATTACTTTCTGTGTTAATTAACACGATTTCCTTCCTGTAAATTATTAGTTCTCCTTCATGTCAGTATTGGATTAAAATCTACTTGCACAGTTACAAACATTATTGTGATTGCAGATCTATCTGGCAGAGGCCGGTGCGTTCAAGGACATCCGATATTTCAGTCTCCTGCCAAACAGCTCGACAGTTTGAATGTAAAAAAAAGAGAAATCATCGTCTGCGTGAACTTATTTCTCTGTCAGCTCGTGAATGAAATGTCTTTGTTCAGGTTTTTAAAATCTGAGATGTTCGGCCACTCGTTCTCTCAGCTGCATTAACTTTGACGACTTTGAGTAAAGGCGGATAAATGTTCGGCGTGATGGATTACCGATCTCCAGCGAGCTTTTAGGTCTTTTCAAAATCGATTCTAAAAAAAACAACTGAAATTAATGAAAACAAATGTGTGTCTGGAAGGTAACAGATCAATCAATGAAGCAGCATTTAAAAGAAAGAAAAGAAATTGTGACTTTTTTAAAGCTTTTAGTGAGTGAACCTTCGTTATGCTACAAATAACTGAAGTGTAAAACTACAATTAAGCTCTTGTATAAAGTTCCAACACTGTGAAACAGCTGATTTAAAGAAACTACATTATCGTAAACACCAACAACCATTTCAGTGTTTTAATCATTACCAATTTGATTTGATTTTCCATCCAACCAATGACTTCTCTTTATGTCCTTAAGATAATTTTGTTTAGCGGCCTCACACTGAATAAAAGCTTTGACACAAAGACGTTTTGTTTTTTTAACAGAAAAATAAAAAGTAAGAAATCAATGAACGCGTCTGAAGAACAAGACGAGATGTTTGTGTGATCCGTGTCGTGCTTTAACAGTGCACGCTCCCTGCATGAATAAAGGTTAAAAGAAAAAGCCCCCTGACAACCCCCTCTCATGGGCGCCGTGCCAGGGAATCCACTTGGCGCCACATGACCGTCTCGAATCGTGCATCACCCCGGGGCGACGGCGGGCGTGTCGGTGATGGGAGGCGTGTGCCACCCAAAGCACCCCCTACTTCTTTATAAAAGCTTGCTAATGGGGGGACGGAGATCGGGGGGTGTCGGGGGGTGTCGGGGTGTGTCACCAGGGCCCATCAGGCCCGCAGGGCGCCTCTGTTTACATGCCCTCCTGACCAAAACAAATGTAGGGGCCTTCACCCGAGTGCTTCGCCTCTGTGCTTAAACAAACAAACAAATAAAAGGGGAACGTAGTGCAGTATGGGGGAGGCGAGGGAGGGTGGAGGACCAGGACTGAAGGACTGAAGAAAAGAGGACGGTGCTCAATGCTGACACCAATATGTTTGGACTGCAGCTGCCAGAAAGCTTTTACACTGATAATAAACATCTACATATCACCATGTTCATGATTTTATTAGGAATATAAGTATAAAGTTTGGGATACAAGTGGACATGGTTGAACTATTGGTGCTACAGTTCCTGTTTCCTTCATCACTGTGTTAATGAAAGCAGCTTTTGGAAAAATGTCCATCAGATCTGAAAAATCACATTAATTTCTACCAGGACCCAAAGCCAGCAGGTCTATCCTCACAGCAGAACCTGTGGGTGGACACCATGTCGAGAGCCGTCTAACTACAGATGTTGAATTATCATGGACTCGTGTTGCCAGACTAATGACTGCCACCAACACATTGGTGCAGGTGGAAAGTCCAGCAGAACCTATGCTGACCCAACCGAGCTCAACTGCGTCGTGGATCTTCAGTAACAATGTTCAAAGCCTCCAAAGCTAAAGCCTGCAGTGTTTCTGAGTCATGGTTCCTTTTTGCAACATTACATTAACATTACATTACTTCCTGCAGCAGCACTGGACATGAAATCCCTCCTGAGACACGGACAGGACATGATGCACTGACGGGTTTGTGCAAAAGTCCAGTGAATGCTCCTGAGTGAATCCCTGGCTGCAGAAGACATAACTCTACACTGAAATCCAACATCCTATTATACATCCCATCATTACTGCGATTAAATTCTAATGACATTTATTAATACTTCAAATCAAAATGTTTAATCAAATCCACTTCAGGTCGAACACTTTCCAAAGACAAGAAGTGCGATCTTGATGAACTGTATTTAAAAGGTGCTCTGTTTTTATTTTATGTTTTTAATCCCTTTTTATCGCTGAAGGATGAACAAGCTGTAACAATTTTAAAAATACACTTTCACTACCTTCCCGTTCTCCTATAATAAAATCCTGTGGACTGGTTTCTTCTCAACTGGGGCGACTTCTCTACACGGGGGTCCAAAGTCAAAGCTTCACTGCAGAGCATGTGAAATACATGTGACACATCACATCTTTAATGAAAGGCTGTTATCAGCAAATTGATGTGTTTACCCAAGAGCAGGTGAAGGAGAAGAAAAGGAAATAAAATAGAAAGCAGCAAGAGAAAGGACGTTAATCTGAATCGAGATGTCCTGAACATGTTTTTATTCTTTGGCAGGGCGAGGACGATGTTATGACGCCTGTGAGGCTCCTTGAAATAGAGAAAGAAAACAAATGTACTAGAAAAATATCATAGCAAGTCATAAAATGTTTGATTTGTGTCTTAAAAACTTGACAAAGATGCAAACGTGCTGAGTTATCTCTGCCACTTTCCGAAGCGTTCCTCATGTTTCACCAGATTTCACGGCGCAGGTGATGATATCTCTAAATACAATAACGTCGCCTCCAGATAACGTCTCTCGATTTGTGGAGAAATCCATGCAAAAAGTTGAGCCGCGCTGCAATCGAGTGCAACGATCTCACACACTGCTGGGGGATAAGTTTCTTCTACTTCACGGGGAGAACAGAGACTTTCAGAGGGAGATAAAAGTTTGAATCCGATGTAAAGATAAACCGAAGGTGACGTTGTAGACTCCCATGTCGGTGGTGGAGTAATCCAGGGACTGACTGACTGACTGAGGAGCATCATCCACCATCTCAGACAGACTGCACACACCCCCCCTCTGTCAATCAACTTCTCCTTTGTCAGTGTCGACCAATCCCACGTCGCCGTTTCGCTGGGACCGCTTGATTGACAAGCCGGGGAGCGGAGCGATGAAGGTGGAGGGGATTCAGGGGGAGCGGTTGGCACGGTGACGTGTACAACAGAATGAAAGTGTGTGTGTGTGTGTGTGTGTGTGTGTGAAGTGAGGCCTCAAACAAACGCGCCAAGGGCAAGAAGCATTAACATGCAGTAGCTGGTGAGTGTGTGCATGCATATATGTGTGTGTGTGTTTGTGCATGCATATATGTGTGTGTGTGTTTGTGCATGCATATATGTGTGTGTGTGTGTTTGTGCATGTTTATGTGTGTGTGTGTGTGACAGCCAGCATGAAGGAGCTGCAGTAGTAAGGCCGTCAGGCAGCCTGCCGCTTCCTGTCTGCTTTAATTGCATGTAGCCCTAGAGACTGCACACACACACACACACACACACACACACACACACACACACACCGAATCCAGCCCAGGGAACCCCTCTACACAGCAGCGCTGACAAAGAGACGAGGCTTACACGGCTAAGATGGGAGCTGAACACCGAGGTCTTTCACTGAGGAAGACGACGACGGCTCGCTGTCGAGACTCGATAAAGACGACACGGGAGAGAGAATCAACCGGGGGAGCTTTGGGAGCCTGAGCCGAGCGGGGCCGAGCAAAAAAACTCCCAAGAACGAGCAACACGGGTGTTTTTTGTTAGCTATTAATCAGATAAATAATCCGTAAAAACACAGTCTTAATTAGCATTTTCCAATTAGAGGCTTAAAGCGAATCTCGGAGGCAAGTAACCGTGAAGATAAGTTCAGGGAAAAGCAAATATTTTACGTAGAGGAGAGGGGAGGCGTGTCATTGGACGTGTTGAATGTCAGACTTTCTCAAACTCTCTTCTTTTACTCAGCAGTTCATATTTTAGATCTTTATGCAGAAATCACATCACAGGTGATGAGGTAACCCGCTAACGCAAGAGCAAAAAATAAAATAAATCCCCCTGGAGAAGAGCATGAAATGTAAGCACTTAGGGGATGGGCTGGGCTCATTATAAAATCAATGCTCACAGGACCACTCTCATTTAAAAACATGGTGGGGAAAAGGTCAGACAGAGAGAGAGAGAGAGGGAAAAATCTCAATCTAATTCTTTGCTCAAAAAGCCACTTAATATTGGATTCTGTAAATTAAATTTCACACCCCGCTATTCCGGCCAAAGGATAATTACAGCAAGCAGAGGGGGGAATGGAAATGACTGGAGGTGGAAAACCTGTTGGATTGGTGATATCGCGTCATAGCTCAAACATCGAGTTATAGCAGGGGACGGAAATCAGCGCACGGCATCGATCAAGCGACAGAAACGGAAATAAAACTCGCAGCTGAAGATGATTGGCTGGAGCACGGTGAGGTCACCGAGCACGCCGCAGTGACGGCTTCATCACCGCTCACAAAATAAAGAATGATCTGCAGACGTCATCTTAGCAACGCCTGACTCCCTCTCAGATAATCCAACCGCCTGTCGATCAAAACAGCCACGACATCCTTCAACCCTGCATAACTTTAAGCCTTAATATAACCTGAACAGGTGAGTTGTATATAAATTCACCCTCAGTACAGTTGTCATGAACGGGGAAATTAGCTACAGAGACCAAAACTGTTTTTTGTACCAGGCTGTAAACATGTTTATTTCTGCTGTGAAGTTTTGAACATGGGGACTTATGGAGACTGACTCACTTCTGGAGCCAGCCTCAAGTGGACGTTAGAGGAACTGCAGTTTTTTACCTTCACTATGATTTAAATGATTTTATTTTTTACATAGAATACAGGAATGTGAATTTGTGTGTTCATACTAATATAATTGTACAAACTTTGGCGGGTAATTAAATTTTATGAAATATACTTTTATATCAGTGTTTGCAGGGCAAAATAGCTACATGATTAACTGGATAGTAAAGCGGGAAATAGTTATAGTTATGTTTAATAATAATTTATTCAGTGAATTAGCTCCAAAACGATTAAATAAAACAAGGCAACCAGTGAATTAACACAATCCAGTGATGAGGGGTCACAAAACATCATTTTAAGCTGCATCTTTTATTACAATTCTAAAAAAAACACAAATCTTTTTCCGATGCTGCAGTAGCACCTCCTACCTGATAGGTGGCGGTAGCATCGCTGGTGGCGTCCGTCCCCAGGTTGGTGAGCTTCTCCTTGAGCTTGTGGTGGGAGCGGTGGCGCAGGCAGTAGACCACGGTGGAGGCGAGCAGCACGCCGACGATGCACAGGATGGACACCACGGTGAGGACCAGGAACTTGGTGGACTCCGCCTGGCTGTACTTGGTGGGGATCTGGTTGATCTGGCTTCCCTGTGGGGCCAGAGAAGACACAGACAGAGGGGTTAATAATTTCCGATTATTATTTTCATGTGAGGTGAGGCTCCCTGTGCAGAGTGCAGAGAGGAAGTTTGGACTCATCCATCATGCTAAAAATGATGGCAGCAGGTGCTCTGGAATAAACTCAAGAGGGAGAAAACTACAAACCTAAAAGTGATTTTACTCATCACTGAGACATGAGGAACTAATCTGCATCATCGGGTGTTTGATTGGAGCACACCTGCAGACTTCCTGGCACAAGCTTCCACCAAATAATCCCCCCAAAAAAACCCAGTGAGATCCTTGATCCGGCTGTGATCTATCTGATCCCTCTTAAAAGTGTTAATTATGACGAACGTGTGAATCACATGGTTCTTTTCTTTTTTTTGGAAAGACATAAATATGCATATGACTGTGCTCGATGAAAAGTATAATCACAAGCGTTTGTTCCACCATCTGTGCCCAGGAGTGCACAGAATACATAAACTCCTGTTTAGCAGAGCATTGTGTATGTGCCTCGACAGCTCGCCGCACCGTTTGCTGTACTGGAGGAATTTTTTCTAACAGACGCTTCAGCCGTCTTGAGAAAGCGCCTCGCCAAATTTCGACCTCGGCGGTACTTTAATCCCAGATCCTTCGGCAAACAATTTGGGGGAAGATGAAAGATTTCTCCTCGTGCGGTCTGCTGCTTCAGATAACACAACGGACACGTACTGTACGGCAAAAGTCTCCGTTTGAACCGCTCCGTGGAAAAAAAACAAGACACGGCACGGCGGTAATTTCAGCACAGGATGCTGCTGTTCATGTTCAGACACCGGCGAGCTCAGGATAATGGGCCTGTTGCGTTTTTTTACCTGACTACTAAGAGTTAACAATAGGCAACATAATTCCCCATTATTACACACTGCGTAATGATCCTGACAACAAAGAGCGAGGTAAGAACCAGAGCTGCTACAAATTGCACCGCCGATGACGAGGCCTGCGAGTCGTCCTCGCAAAGAATAATCAAAAGAAATCAATAGCGAAGGGAAAAAAGAAACATCTTTGCAGCGCCGGTGCAGAAACGTAAAGCTTTGCTCGTCATCAGCTCGGCCTGAGAGTCATTTCATGCTGCATATGAAGCTTCTTTGGTATTATTATTTTTTGAGAGAAAGGTGCTCGAGAAAAGCAGAAGGCCTGTCTCCAGAGAGAGAGAGAGGGAGAGGGAGGGCTTTAAAATAAAGAAAAAAAAAATCCCTGTCCATCGGTGGTAGAGGTCACAGAGATTAGGCGAGGTGCGGCGTGGTGAGTTAATGGAAAGGAGGCTTTGAAAGCAGTCGGGAGAAAAGGCGGAGGAGGTGGAGGTGGAGGTGGAGGAGGGGGGGGCCTTGTCGAATCCCTCCTGCCTGCCTGTCATGCTCAGAGAAACCCTGAAACCCTGGGAGGTGGGAAACGCAGCGCTCCTTACCCCCCCTCTGCACACGGATTGTTCAGGAATCCTTGTGAGGTTTCAGGGAGTGACCCCCACCCTCCACTCCATGATGCCCTCCGTCCACCCTGCACCCCCTCTATGATTTCATTCATTGCTTTGCTTCTTACATTCAGCACCTGATAAAGAGCGCCTGCAGAAAAGAACCCACAATGCAAGAGGGGGGGGGGGACAACAGTTGTCCGACGCTTTGTGGGGCGTCCAATTTGCTTGCCGAGCTCTGAGCCGTACTGTAAAAGCTGGTTGCATAGTAATGTGACGGCCTTGAAAGGAAACAGTGGGCGTCTCTGACTGGGGGCGCTGCAGCTGAAGACTGTTCTGTCAGCGCTCGAGGGCGGGGGGGGGGATAAAAATGAAATAAAGAATGTGAAGAAGTTGAGCACGTATAAAAGATTTATCTACTAGTAACTGCGAGTTAGCACGGAGGCTGTTCATGAATGAGTAATGAGCATGAAGCAGGGCTTCTGTTTGTGTTGGCCTCGTATGGCTGCAGGTATTAACGCTGCACTACACCTCCGTGAAGAAAAAAAAACAGCAGATGAAATTGATTGTGTGTTTTTTAATGTTTCTTTTTATTAATGCGATCTTAATGTAAAAGATCGCAGCAGGAAATATTAAAGGAAGCGTCGTAAACAAAACGTATCTGAGCGGTACGGCCTGTGTGCGTACGAGGACATTAATAATGCATTAGTGCTGATTCCACATGCTTCCACTGCAATCATCCTGCAAAATGTATTTTTTTTATTTATTTATTTTTTTTTCCATGGATCGAATAACTTCATTTGTCATTTTACTCCCCGAGTCGTCTCATTGTTTTGTCAAATTAAGTTTCATGGAGAGGGATTGCATCTTGCTCGGCTAGTAATGGCCCATAATTCAAGGCTCTAACTGTAACAGCTCAGTCATCTTTCACAGGACAGATGCCGGCGTTTTCCAACACACACACACACACACACACACACACACACACACACACACACACACACACACACACACACACACACACACACACCTCCTCCTCCTCCCACCCTTGGTCTCTTTATCATAGCTGCCTAACATGTCTGTCTATTGATTCAAACAAATGTAGCCTGACCCCACCTGCTTAATCAAGTTTGGTTGCAGTTGTTAGTAGCAGTAAAGGGGTGGAGGAGTGTGTGTGTGTGTGTGTGTGTGTGTGTGTGTGTGTGTGTGTGTGTGTGTGTGTGTGTGCGTGCGTGCATGTGTGTGTGTGTGTGAGCTATGAAAAATGAGCAGCCGCTCTGCTCGCTCTGCAGAGGCAGATGTAGCAGAAATTTGCAATGATTGAAAATCAAATGTTTGCTCAGGATGGGAGGTGGAACGTTCACACGCACACACACACACACACACACACACACACACACACACACACACGCACGCACACAGGAGCCAGTGCATGCAGTCATTGCCGTGCAGAGGACTGTGTAACCTTTTCAGTAACACAGCATGAAATCCGACACTTGGAAATATCGTGCAAACTTGTTTAATGCCTGTATCTGCATCGCCCGTTCTTCTTCTTGTCATAAGTGTGTCACCTACACTCCGACGATAAGAGGTTATCTGCTCCGCT
Organism: Larimichthys crocea; assembly: GCF_000972845.2. Classification (NCBI taxonomy): domain Eukaryota; kingdom Metazoa; phylum Chordata; class Actinopteri; family Sciaenidae; genus Larimichthys; species Larimichthys crocea. Next base: position 3,702,402 of record NC_040012.1, read on the forward strand.
CTGCAGCTCTGAGGCCTTTTTCTTAACTCGCCCCCCTGTGGCTTAACACTTTCAATCAAATTACATGTTGATGTAGAGAGCTGCGACCGCTAAGGTGAACTGCAGCCCAGCGGAGAGGAATTAAAGGAAATGTAACGTTTGCTGGCACGACTGTAGGAGTGGATTTCAAAGAAACTGAGACGGTAATCGCTGTGACTCGATGTTTGGTGGCTAAAAGGAACACAGCCAGAGTGAAACAGCACAACCACCAGACTTCAATCTGGACTGTTTCTGGCTCAGATGTCAGATGAATTATTTTAAATCATCATATGACGCAGGGAAAGAAGGGGAATCAGACGTCGCGATCGAGTCTGTTTCAGTGAGCGGCCAGAAAATGAAAAAGGAAAAAATATTGTCTCCCCAAAAGGAGCCGAGAGGAGCAGGGAGCTCCTTTCATGCCTCTCCTTCTCTATTGTCCATCTGGCCCCAGCACAGAAAAAAAAAAAAAAACGATTGTACTTGCAAATTTTTCATTTCACATAGGCAAACATGATTTGACATACAGTGTGCAGCTCCTCCTCACTGAGTTACAAAAAAAATAAAGAAAGCATTAAGATAGCCCCCGTCAAGGATGCTGGCTTAGCTTGGCTGTTAGACGCTGCTGCTGGGTTCAGCCCTTTTCAGCAAATATCAGACACACTCCCCACAGACAGACAGACAGACAGACAGACAGACAGACAGACAGGCAAGAGGACATGAATAAAAACCCTTTAGAAATCAGAGCGAAGAAACGTTTCATCACGGTGTATTTTTGAGGGATTTTTTTGTTACGTCTCCTCTGGTGAATTTCTGATCTTAAAAATCTGCTTCGCGTGACGTGTACAGGCAGCATTCGGATTCATCCACTTTGTGCAGCTGTTGTGGCTAAAAGAAAAATGTGGGGAAATTAATTAAGAAATTAAGATTAAATCAGTTCTAAAAAAAAAATAAAAAGTGCAGTGAGCCTCCTGTGGTAGAAGTGAAAGTGGAGCTTTGGGTATCTGGATTTGAGATGAAGATTTGGTGGTGGAGGGGTTAGGTCTCCTGGTTGGTGTGTGTGTGTGTGTGTGTGTGTGTGTGTGTGTGTGTGTGTGTGTGTGAAGGGGGGTGTGGATTAGCCAGGCTTCCATAGACAAAAGGCAGATGGATTTGCACGGCTCTGGCTTATTCAGAACGGGTGAAAAAAGGTCAGAGGGAGAGCGGCGGCCGGCTATTGTCTTCCTCTACGGCGACCGCTGTAGGAAACAAAGATCTGTCCCTCACCTCCGATTCATCCCGGGGCCTTTGAAAAAGTTCAGCCGGGTTTTTTCTTTTTTTTTTTACCAAAACCTTTCAGCAAACAAGCGCACAGAAAACACACATGCATGCACATGAACGCACACACACAGCTGCACATGGAAGTAAGCAGATGTATCCACACGTTCTGATATGCAGGATGGTTTTTTTTTACATTTGGTACGCTCACATCTGCAGGTGCACACTTGGACACACTTGCATGTCACACCCACACACACACACACACACTCAAACGCTGTACATGCTCACACACTTCTGTGTGCACGCAGAAATACACACGAACTGAAGCCAAAGTCCAAAAACACAATGTGTTAAAAAAATCAACCCCAACGACATAAAATACCAAAATCCATCTCGTGAAGATGGACTTCTAAATCTGACAGAGACGATTTCACTGCCTTCACGTCTTTGCCAGACGAAACAGTGTGAATCAGTTTCTCAGTGATATCACACGTTGCATACAAATTAGGATTCTCCTCCAAGTTACACTTGCAAACGCTACAAATAAATAAAGAAATAAATAAAAAATGCACATCATGATTTAAAGTTTCACTCCAGCGGTGTGAGAAAATGAAAACAGCAGCAAATCCCATTAAATTAAATGTTATCGCAATGTTACGGTGAGATGCAGCTGCATGAAGCCCCCTCGACCAGGGCGCGCCGTCAATCAGTGTCTAAACTCCACGGATACTCCCAACACTCGCGTGTTCACACCTCAAAAAAAAAAAAAAATTGGACTTTTGGCTGAGACTAATCAATTCATGAGATTTACCAAAGAACGGAAAAGATCTGCGACGAATTATGAGATGCACGATTTGAAAAAAATGAAATAAAATGAAGGGACTGTGCGTAAAAATGTGCAGGACGCACTCTGACCAGTCCAACAGAGGAATGAATGAAGGGAACAGCAGCAGCACGAAAGCATCTCAGATTTTTTTGGGGGATAAATGGCAGAAAAATTCAACAGCAGAAGGTAAAAAAACATTAACATGCAGAACAACAATTAAATCCTACCAAAAATCCATGGTGAGGTGATGCAACAGACACCTCCTCCCGCGTCTATTTCCCATTCCAGTCCGGCTGCACCGACACCACCGAATCAGAGACAGCACCACACCGGTGGCTGCGCAGGAGCAGGAGGAGGAGGAGGAGGAGGAGGAGTGACTGAGTGAGTGGGAAAGAGAGGGAGTTTCATCACCTCCCATCGTTCCCTTTCTCTCCTTTGAAAAAAAAAAATTAAAAAAAAGAAAGTTCCCGGCTTCCTCTCCTCCTCCTCCTCCTTCTCCTCTTCTTTCTTTTTCCGCCATTTGCTTCTCATCCGTTGCAAAAAAAAAAAGAGGAAAAATGCACCAACAGATTTTTTTCTCTGTTCTCTGACGCAATTCGGCACAAGCTTGGAGAGGAGAGGAGGAGAGGAGAGGAGAGGAGAGGAGAGGAGAGAAGAGGAGAGGAGAGGAGTAGGAGGACCAGCAGCTTCCTCCACTTCCACAGAGAGGAATGAAATGCTATTTTTTTTTTCCCTGAGAGAGAGAGACTACAAAGTGCGCTGTGGGGCTCCTCCTTATATCCCTCCATCCCTCCCTCCATTGCCTGCCTGTCTACAGCACATGTCACCTCCCCTCGTTGCCATGGCGACGGCTCCACATGTTGCCGACAGGAGGAGGAAGAAGAGGAGAGGAAGAGGAGGTGAGGACAAGAGGGAGGAGGAGAAGGGAATTGAACAGGGGGGGAGGAAATGAGGAAAGAGGAAAAGAGGAGAGCCTGGAAGGAAGGAAGGAAGGAAGGATGAGGAGGAGGAGGAAAGGAATAAGGAGCGGCAGAGCGAAGAGGAGAAGGAGCAGAAAGGAGGAGGTTGTGAGGAGAGAGGAGAAGCAAAATCGCTCCTCTTTACGACTCCTTAAAATCTTGTTTTCCTTCATTCGGTCACTTGTTTGTGGAAATATCTGGAGGCAGATCTGCTGCCGAGAAGCTGCTGCTCGACTCACGGAAAGTCCAGAGTGATCTCCACCATCGTGACTTTAATATGATTTTCAGCCTCTATCAGAGACTGCGACTCGTTCAGATGAAGATGTTTTTGCATAGTTGTAGGAAAACTCAGGCTGACGTGTCAGGACATCTCATGTAAACCCTAACTCTGCTGGCTGGCCGTTCTTTAATTCTCTTACCCTCTCCCATGTTTGCTGCCTGTTAGTCTCTTCCTCCATTGGTCGCAGCGCTCCTTCTACACTCTCCTCAGCTAATAACTCATTAGCCCTTTTGTTGATTACACGTGGTGCCATGAGTGTGTGTGTGTGTGTTGTGTGTGTGTGTGTGTGTGTGTGTGTGTGGTGTGGTGTGTGTGTGGGTGTTGGGTAGTCATTTCTAAGTACAGCACAAACTGTTACTGTCAGCTGAAGCAGATAATGATAGATGGGACGATGTCGATGTTGCACGTGTGACTGACAAAGTTCATTTACTTTGTTTTACTTAAAGGATGAAGTTGATCCTTGGATTGAGAAACTGGAAGATTTGATTTCATTTGAACTGGAATCTGTGAGCAAACTGTAACTTTGTGTTTTACTTGTGATCAGCAGCTTCATCATTGAAAGAGTTTAAGCCACGTGCTGCCAGTGTTGTCCAACGTATTTATGGGTCAGGGTTCGGGAACTGAGCCCGACCCCTGAAGGGGACATGAGGTACGCAGTCTTTCCCCTCAGTTGGTCCGATCGCCTGGCTAGTTGCCGCGGGTCTACGATCCAATCCTGATCATCGATTTGGGTTTTTGAATGACATATAATGCAGACTTTATTTAAAAGTCTTTATTCTTCATAAAATCCAATATGAAATGAAAAGAAAGCCAAATAGTGGGGCCGTAGTTTAGTCAGTTGGTCGAGCAGCCGCCCCATGTGTGTTGGCTCAGTCAGCCCAGGGTTCGAATCCGACCTGTGGCTCTCCCCCTTCCCCTCTCTCCTCTCCACATTTCCTGTCACTCTTCAGCTGTTTATCAAAATAAAGCTTGAAAAAAAAAAAAGAAAGCCAAGCAGTTTTACAAATGAAAGTCCAAACTAAATATCGTCTGCATACGGGCAACGTTTCGACCTTTAACTGGTCTCCTCAGGTAGGGTTAGGTATTTTTAATATAATTCTTGTCTAAACGTGGTTACTGGTTCTGGACTAAGAGGTTGTTTCTGTACTGACATTTAGTTACTGTAAACGAACACACTGCGTCCGTGATGAGCTAGAATCCAGATGAATCCGTCAGGCCGGTATCACGTGACGCTGTCGAAGTCTACATGTATATTTCTGAAGTGTTTGTTTTGTTTGACTGATGCTTTTTTATTTAGTTGGACTTTACACTCTGTTAGTGTCCGTCGCTGCGGTCATTTCACAGCTGAACGGACTTTTTCAAAGCACTTTGAGTAAAAAGGACAAG
>NC_040012.1:3707137-3829808 GCF_000972845.2 Larimichthys crocea
ATCACTCATTGTTGAGCAGGTAGAAGATATGCTCTGTCCCGAGACTTATTCCTTCCTCCCATCCTTGCACCTCCCTTCCTCTCCTTCCTTCCAGGCTTTCCTCTTTTCCTCTTTCTCACCTCCCCCCTGTTCAATTCCCTTCCTCCTCCCTGCCCCCCCTCCCTTCCTTCCTCCCTTGTCCTCACCTCCTCCTTCCTCTCCTCCTCTTCTTCCTCCTCCTGTCGGCACATGTGGAGCCGTCGCCATGGCAAGGGGGAGGTGACATGTGCTGTAGACAGGCAGGCAATGGAGGGAGGGATGGAGGGATATAAGGAGGAGCCCACAGCGCCACTGAGTCTCTCTCTCTCTCTCTCAGAAAAAAAAAATAGCATTTCATTCCTCTCTGTGGAAGTGGAGGAAGCTGCTGGTCCTCCTACTCCTCTCCTCTCTCTCCTCCTCCTCTCCTCTCCTCTCCTCTCTCTTCTCTCTCCTCTCCCTCTCTCTCTCAAGCTTGTGCCGAATTGCGTCAGAGAACAGAGAAAAAAATCTGTTGGTGCATTTTTCCTCTTTTTTTTTTGCAACGGATGAGAAGCAAATGGCGGAAAAAAGAAAGAGGAGGAGGGAGGAGGAGGAGGAGGAGGAGAAGAAGCCGGGAACTTTCTTTTTTTTAATTTTTTTTTTTCAAAGAGAGAAAGGGAACGATGGGAGGTGATGAAATCCCTCTCTTTCCCACTCACTCAGTCCTCCTCCCCCTCCTCCTCCTCCTCCTCCTGCTCCTGCGCAGCCACCGGTGTGGTGCTGTCTCTGTTCGGTGGTGTCGGTGCAGCCGGACTGGAATGGGAAATAGACGCGGGAGGAGGTGTCTGTTGCATCACTCACCATGGATTTTTGGTAGGATTTAATTGTTGTTCTGCATGTTAATGTTTTTTTACCTTCTGCTGTTGATTTTTCTGCCATTTATCCCCCAAAAAATCTGAGATGCTTTCGTGCTGCTGCTGTTCCCTCATTCATTCCTCTGTTGGACTGGACAGAGTGCGTCTGCACATTTTTACGCACAGTCCCTTCATTTTATTTCATTTTTTCATCGTGCATCTCATAATTCGTCGCAGATCTTTTCCGTTCTTTGGTAAATCTCATGAATTGATTAGTCTCAGCCAAAAGTCCTTTTTTTTTTTTTTTTTTTGAGGTGTGAACACGCGAGTGTTGGGAGTATCCGTGGAGTTTAGACACTGATTGACGGCGCGCCTGGTCGAGGGGGCTTCATGCAGCTGCATCTCACCGTACATTGCGATAACATTTAATTTAATGGGATTGCTGCTGTTTTTCATTTTCTCACACCGCTGGAGTGCAAACTTTAAATCATGATGTGCATTTTTTATTTTTATTTCTTTTATGTAGCGTTTGCAAGTGTAACTTGGAGGAATCCTAATTTGTATGCAACGTGTGATATACCTGAGAAACTGATTCACACTGTTTCGTCTGGCAAAGACGTGAAGGCAGTGGACATCTCTGGTAGATTTAGAAGTCCATCTTCACGAGATGGGATTTTATGTCGTTGGGGTTGATTTTTTAACAATTGTGTGTTTGGACTTGGCTTCAGTTCGTGTGTATTTCTGCGTGCACACAGAAGTGTGTGAGCATGTACAGCGTTTGAGTGTGGTGTGTGTGTTGTGTGTGGGTGTGACATGCAAGTGTGTCCAGTGTGCACCTGCAGATGTGAGCGTACCAAATGTAAAATCCTGCATATCAGAACGTGTGGATACATCTGCTTACTTCCATGTGCAGCTGTGTGTGTGTGTTCATGTGCATGCATGGTGTGTTTCTGTGCGCTTGTTTGCTGAAAGGTTTTTGTAAAAAAAAAACCGGTCTGAACTTTTTCAAAGCCCCGGGATGATCGGGGTGAGGACAGATCTTTGTTTCCTACAGCGGTCGCCGTAGAGGAAGACAATAGCCGGCCGCCGCTCTCCCTCTGACCTTTTTCACACCCGTTCTGAATAAGCCAGAGCCGTGCAAATCCATCTGCCTTTTGTCTATGGAAGCCTGGCTAATCCACACCCCCCCTCACACACACACACACACACACACACACACACACCAACCAGGGACCTCACCCCTCCACCACCAAATCTTCATCTCAATACCCAAAGCTCCACTTTACTTCTCCACAGGAGGCTCGCTGCACTTTTTTTTTTTTTTTAGAACTGATTTAATCTTAATTTCTTAATTAATTTTCCACCATTTTTCTTTTAGCCACAACAGCCATGGATGAATCCGAACTGCCTGTACACGTCACGCGAAGCAGATTTTAAGATCAGAAATTCACCAGAGGAGACGTAACAAAAAATCCCTCAAAAATATACCGTGATGAAACGTTTCTTCGCTCTGTTTCTAAAGGGTTTTTTTCATCGTCCTCTCGCCTGTCTGTCTCTCTGTCTGTCTGTCTGTCTGTCTGTCTGTCTGTCTGTCTGTGGAGCAGAAAGGAGGAGGTTGTGAGGAGAGAGCAGAAGCAAAAGCGCTCCTCTTTACGACTCCTTAAAATCTGGTTTTCCTTCATTCGGTCACTTGTTTGTGGAAATATCTGGAGGCACATCTGCTGCCGAGAAGCTGCTGCTCGACTCACGGAAAGTCCAGAGTGATCTCCACCATCGTGACTTTAATATGATTTTCAGCCTCTATCAGAGACTGCGACTCGTTCAGATGAAGATGTTTTTGCATAGTTGTAGGAAAACTCAGGCTGACGTGTCAGGACTTGTTCCATTTTTACTCAAAGTGCTTTGAAAAAGTCCGTTCAGCTGTGAAATGACAGCAGCGACGGACACTAACAGAGTGTAAAGACAAACTAAATAAAAAAGCATCAGTCAAACAAAACAAACACTTCAGAAAATATACATGCAGACTTCGACAGCATCACGATGATCACGGCCTGACGGATTCACCTGGATTCTAGCTCATCACGGACGCAGTGTGTTCGTTTACAAGTAACTAAAATGTCCAGAAACACGCCTCTTAGTCCAGAACCAGTAACCACGTTTAGACAAGAATTATATTAAAAAATACATAACCCTGACCCTGAGGAAGACCAGTTAAAGGTCGAAACGTTGCCCGTATGCAGACGATATTTAGTTTGGACTTTCATTTGTAAAACTGCTTGGCTTTCTTTTTTGTTTTTCAAGCTTTATTTTGATAGAACAGCTGAAGAGTGACAGGAAATGTGGCGAGAGGGAGACGGGGAAGAGCCACAGGTCGGATTCAAACCCTGGGCTGACTGAGCCAACACACATCGGGCGTCTGCTCGACCAACTGAGCTAAACAACGCCCAACTATTTGGCTTTCTTTTCATTTCATATTGGATTATTATGAAGAATAAAGACGTTACAAATAAAGTCTGCATTATATGTCATTCAAAAACCCAAATCGATGATCAGGATTGGATCGTAGACCCCAGCGCAACTGAGGCCAGGGCGGTGGGACCAACAAGAGGAAAGACTGCGTAGCTCATGTCCCCATCAGGGGTCGGGCTCAGTTCCCAAAACCCTGACCCATAAATACGTTGGACAAACACTGGCAGCACGTGGCTTTAAACTCTTTCAAATGAATGCGTGAAACCTGCTGATCACAAGTAAAACACAAAGTTCAGTTTACTCCACACAACAGATTTCCAGTTCAAATGAAAAGAATCTTCCAGTTTCTCACATCCAAGGATCAAACTTCATCCTTTAAGTAAAAACAAAGTAAATGAACTTTGTCAGTCACACGTGCAACATCGACATCGTCCCATCTATCTATTATCTGCTTCAGCGAGGAGAGAGTGCAGCTGACAGTAACAGTTTGTGCTGTTACTTAGAGACATGACCCACCCCAACACACACACACACACACACACACACACACACACACACACTCCATGGCTACTCCCAGGTCTAATCAACAAATAGGGCTAATGAGTTATTAGCTGAGGAGAGTGTAGAAGGAGGCGCTGCGACCAATGGAGGACTAACAGCTGTAGCAAACATGGGAGGAGGGTAAGAGAATTAAAACAGGGAGGTGTGTGTGTGTGCGTGTGTGTGTGTGTGTGTGTGTGTGTGTGTGTGTGCATTTATGTGTGTGTTTATATGTGCAAAGGTAAGACACACAGGTGTTCATGCATGGATATCCATTTTTTCTCAGTGGATTTGAATGTGTGTTTAAGACATAGTACGTGTGTGTGTGTGTGTGTGTGTGTGTGAAAGATAGAGTGCACAAGCCTCCCATCGATGCAGTGTGTGTGTGTGTGTGTGTGTGTGTGCAGTTTGGCTTAGAAAAGAAATGTGTGTGTGTGTGTGTGTGTGTGCAGTTTGGCTTAGAAAAGAAAGTGAGGGGGCAAAGAGAGGAGATGCTGCCTAATGCAGATGACAAGGTCCTTCTTGGGTTGTGTGTGTGTGTGTGTGTGTGTGTGTGTGTATGGGGGGGGGGGGGGCTCTTCAGTTTATCTTTCTATTCAACACCCCCCACTCCCTCCAACTCCTTCACAGGCACCCCCACACCTCCTTTTGTCCCCTTTGGCGACAGCTGGAGGTGGCAGGCAGTGAGGACCCTGCTCGACTGTGTGTGTGTGTGTGTGTGTGGGTGGAGGGGTGGTGGTGGTAGTTGGTGGAGTTTTTTTTTTTTCTGGGGGGGGGGGTTACCAGTGCTTTTCAGTTTGCAGCCCCCCACCTAATACTTCTCCCGACCCCCACCTACCCAGCTCTCAAAGCTCTGAACGCCCCAAACTGGAAGAGAGAGAGAGAGAGCTGAGGGATCTTTGGGCGCCAATATTTCATTTCCCTTTTAGCTTCCTGTTAGTGTTCTCTAGTATTCAATACAGCTACGCCTCGAAACACACACACACACACACACACACACGCACACACACACACACCCACACACACACACACACACACACACAGCAGCACCTCTACCTGCTCTCACTCTTTGTGTCTCTGTCTGCATCACAGTTTGTAACAGCAGGAGCTTTAACCACCTCGTTGGCTTGTTTCTGTCACAGCCTCGACTCCGGTTCGTGTCAGTGTGCCGAACTTCTGCTAACTCTGGGTAACGATTCATATCAGAGCAACGAGGTAAATATCTTAAAGCTTCACTCATCGATATTCCTTTTTATTAACGACGGATAAAATAAGTATTTGTGATGTGAAACGTAGCGCGCTTCATGCTGCTACCAGCAGACAAACAAAGTTAATTAGCAGACGATCATTTTCTTCATGAGTTGGTGGAGACCAAAACATAGTTACAAGAAGCTGGATGCAAACACGGCTACAAACAAATGCTAACGTCTCTCTGGGTGAATCTGTTTGATTCAGCATGTTAGCTGTAACAATTCAATATATAAATGATTATATGTCAGGTGTTGTTTTTTTTTTGGCTACTATAGAGCGCACCTGAGTATAAGCCGCACCAGCTAAATTTGAAAAGAAAATATATTTTTTACATATATAGGCCGCACTTGAATATAAGGTTTCCATGTTGTAACATATTTACACAGAAAGACGTACATGGAAGATTTCTTAAGTTTTAATTTAAGACGCTTTTTTTTCAAACTGTGCCTGAAAATCGGCAGTACGGCACCGACACGCCATCAACACGGGATGTCAAGATTACGTGCCGTAGCTCTATTTCCTTCTTTGACGGCTAGATCGATTGTCTTTAACTTAAAAGCTGCATTATCTGCATTTCTTCGTGTGTTTTCCATGATCAGAGTGTGCATGATGCACAAATCAAAACTAGTGTCTTCTTCGGCGCATAATCTTTCCTCACGTCTGTCTCACTTTTGCATTTACTGCTAGAGAGCGCCCCCTGCTGGCCAGTAAAATCTATAAATTAGCCGCACCGTTGTATAAGCCGCATGGTGCAAAGCGTGGGACAACGTAGTGGCTTATAGTCTAGAAAATACGGTAATTTGTGTCCCTGAATGGCAAATAAACCCCATAATTAATCAATTAATGCACCCTTGGATTACAGAATCTCAACGTTCTTTCTGATACAACCATTATCTTCATTTGTCAGTGCACCTCATTGTTACTGTTAAACGTTCTTGTGAAGTTATGAGCTTGTTTTATCGTCTTCCCCTCAAAGGGACGATTATCTTCAATATTTCTTTCCGGCTCTGCGATATTTGTTCACAGGATTTTTAAAGAAATAAACCACGTGGACGTTTTACTAAGGCAACGGTGACGTCTTTGAACTGACTGGAGTTTGTAGTGAACCAAGGTCTTTACGTGAAAAGGACCGTACCTTGGTGAGTCAGCGAGGTCAGTGAGGGAGCAGAAGCCCTGTGAGAGATTTGTAGCCCACTTTTAAAAAGATCAGTAATAGATTTGTCTAACTGGAGCATTGTGCTGGTGGTGAATGCTCTTCCTCCATGTGTGTCCTTATCGCTGAGCAGAATCTCTCGTCTTGCTTTCTTGTGCTGCTCCTGCTCTGACGCTCTGCATCACTGGAACAGCTGTAAGATGCTATCAGGCTTTTCTACTCTATAGCTGCAAATACAACATCGGTAGCGGGTGAAGCCGGTCACTAATACTACGCCGTGCTCGGAGGTTTCATTCATCGTGTTGCTCGGCGATATCGAGGATTTGAAATGTGAGCGGTGTGTGGATATAAATGTGTGTGTGTGTCATGGCAGCTCAGAGCTCATCAAACAGTAAACACCTGAGAGTATGACGCCGTATGTAACCCTCTATGATTCCTGGACGTGGCTGTGATGTTCTGATGAGCCACTGAAGTCAGCTGATGTACTGTCAGTGTCAGTGTCTGCACATGGAGGTGGAGGGTGGATGATTGGGTCAAACAAACTCAGGACCACTGTTCATGTGCAGCATGAAACCTAGAGTCAACTTTGACTTTGTTTTATAAGTTACATTACTCGTACATAACATAATGTTACTTATGTAATTTAATGTTGAAAGTCTAAGAGTCCTGCACCTGCAAAACCGATGCTAAAGGGCTTCCTATAGTGTTTTGGACCTGAGCTGCCGTATTTCGTTTCTAAGTTTGTGCTGCATCTGTTGAACCTCGTACATGAATCTCTGATGGTATCATACACACAAAACTTAACTATTCATCACATGTGAAGCTAAACGATCTGAGAAACGGAGTTTAGTATTTGTTTAACATGGTATTAAATTATGGATCCAATACCAATCTAGGTATAAAAACATTTTTAATCAGCTTGAAGCGTTTGGAAAAAAATGATTGAGAAAACGTCAAAAATTTTCCCCAAACTACTTCCGTCTTTTTTTTTTTTATGTTGCTGCAGACGATCCCAAAAACTCAAAAACTGAAACTTAAAAATCAAAACTGTTTGTTAGAACAAGGGGCTGACACTGCCTGGGTTCATTAAATGGAGGATGATATATATATATATCTATCTTATTATATATCTTTCTATATATCTGTATGGTTTTAACTTCTTTTAGATGGCTGTCTTCTAAGTTTGACGATCTCCAAACATTTCTGCGTTTTGTCCTAAAGACTGTGTTGAGAAGAAGAAGAGCTTATTCTGTTTCCACGTGAAGAACATTATCCTGCAGTTTCTCTTTTAAATCCAACACAGCTTTCTTTAAAGTTGATTATTTGTGATATTCGAAGGCATTTTAACACGTTCAGATGGAAGAATAACGTCTGTTGTGGAGCATTTCTATTTCTCCAGCAGGTTTCCGTGATGAGTTGCTCTAATAGGTTCAGATTGATAGTGACCACGAAGTTCTCTACTCTGCATGACTCGGTTTTATTCTCTGCTATCACTTGATGGCTTGCAGAACACCCAGAGCGACAGAGTCTCTACTGTCACTAACTATGGACGAACAGAGGATTTTAGACCAACAGTCTCCTCATAATGAGCTCGGAAAACATCACTCATCTCACAACCTTAAAAACAGACGTGTCTGCCTCTTTGTCTGACGGCTTCAGAGCGACACGGACATCAACTCCGCCGTCAGCTCTGTCAGATGGAAACGACATCAGAGGCCGTCATTGGCCATCGCCTGGATACCCGCAAACGGCTTGTGTGATATTCAAACGGTCACCGATGGATACGAAATGAAAGGCTCTCTCTTGTTTTCCACCAAAACGACAGCTCATTCAGCCCAGGACCACCAAACTGACTGTCCTTTGTGCAGTGTAACATATTTTGGATTCCTGTGGCCCACCGTCCTGCCCCCGCTCGCCTCGTCTTCTGGGATGGCACCCAAGACAAAAGAGCCATCATCCACATGATATGGTAGCCCCTCGGCCCTGACGCCCCCTGGGACATAAATCTTCAACATACAGTAAGCAAGCATAACATCTGGACTGACTGACAAACTGACTGTGACAAAGTATTTTGATCCACTCTGCAACGGAAAGTCGGCAGAGCTAATTGGACTCTCTATGACAGGAAAATGATGATGCCTTTTTATGATTCTGTGCAGAAGCAACCGACTACTTTCCTTCAGTGCTATGGAGGTACTACAGTTTCTACTTCTACCACAGTACACAGCAAAGCTGTACTTTTTAAGAAGGAAGAAGAAGGAGCAAGAAACAAACAGTCATTATTAATTAGTGCATTGATAAATGTACTTTTCTAGGCTCAGTCTGCGATAACAAACACAAACATTTGTGCTTTATTTATTGATTTGATTATCTGAGTCAACTTTATTTCTATAGTGCGATATCATAACTGAACTTATCTTGTGACATGAGCAGATCTGGGCCAAACTCTTCTCTTTACAGAGACTCGACAGTGCCCACCATGTGCAAGCACACGGCGACCGCGGCAAGGAAGAACTTCCTTTAAGAGGCAGAAACCTCGAGCAGATCGCAGCTCCTGGTAGGAGACTGGTACTAATGTCTGGAGTCAGATAACTGAACATATAAAACACAAGATAATATCAATACTTTAATGTTTGTCACTGATAATACTCAGAAGAAAACATCTAAACTCTGCGTTTACTGATGCAGCAGCGGCACTTCTTCCACCATGAAGCCTGTATACATACAGGATACACATGTACGCACATATATGCTGTGCACACACACATGAATACATATATTTATGTATGTGTATATGTGCATAAATAGTATATTGGTCTGTCTCATTTGCTGTTATACTAGAGAAGTACCATCTGCCCAACATGAACACAAAAACGCTGAATCTTCATAGACGCACACTCGATGCCTCCACCTTTGAACATCATCTTTGTATTGCACAGGCTCAGTTTTTACACACACACACACACACACACACACACACACACACACACACACACATTGTGTTAAGCTCACTTCACAAGCTGGAAAATGGCCTGACAGTGGAGGCCGATGTAACTGTCTTCGCTCTGCAGTCAAAGAGACGGGCATGAAACAATTCTCCTGACAGCCTCGACCGGAGCGAGAGCTGCATCACCGCCGGCCGCCGCCTCAGTCTGCGAGCTCCATTCCACCAGATCCAATCACACCGTGAGAGCTTAAAGGCACCGCGCGCTGACTGTCGTTACCGGATGTTAAGTAATGGCTGTCCTCAGCAGAAACGACAGCATGTAAATGTTTTCCTGCCTGACCATTTACTCACACCTCATATGTTTAAAAGAAAAGGTGAAGGTCATACCGACGTCCAATCATTTACGGATGTTCAGGAATTAAAGACAGGAGCTCTCAGCCACGCTGCTTTGAAGAGCCGGTCTGCTCCTGAGTGACACAACTGCACGATGTCACTAATTTGAAGATTGTTTCATTAAATTAGTGACGTGAAATGTGAGTGTAATGCTCAGTCAATTGAACTGTATCCGTCATATTAGTAACGCAGGCTTCTGTTGAGTCTATCCGGCTCATTCTCTCTTTTCATTTCTGTGCCTGAACCACATTACACATCTTTTTTTAAACAGGTGTTTGCCTTCACCCATTTACCCCCAAACAGGCTTTTCTACAACCGGACTGCATCACTGAGTTTTGAGAGTCTATCCTGCATGCAGAGGACAGCTAACACTGAAACAAGCTGCGCTTTCCAACAAGACGTCATTTAACCAGCAACTAAGGTGTCGTCGTGCATCCGAGGTTTGTGACTTCTATGTCAGAGATCATGAATTGTTTCATTTAGTTTCTGTTGCATTTGAATCACGAGTTCAAAAGATAATTAACCCTCTGGGGTCCAAGCAATCACCCATGAGTGACAGGGCCACTGATGGGACCCCAGAGGGTTAAAGATGATTTTAGTTTAATGAGAGAACCTTGCATGTGTTCCTCAGTTTAATAAGTAATAGGAATATTGCATTTCTTGTTTCTGAGTATATTTATTTAGCAGTTGTAGGTTCCAGCTGGATCCGACTCAAAGAGGCAGATTAAGTGAGTTTTATTTTGTGGGACAACCGACGTGGAGCTTTTCCAAATGGTTCGCAGAAATAATTCGTAATAAATGCCCGAGCATAACTACACTCAATTTAAACTCAATATCAGGGAAGTTTAATGACAATAATTCAAATCTGGATTGAAACTACTTTCTAACTTTTAGAAATAACCTAAATGACATAGTTAGAAGACTGTTGTGGCTTTTAAAGTTTTACTTTTATAAACTTAACAACAGAAAGTCAGAAAACGTGAATTGTTTTTGGGTTGTTTTGGTTGCAAATGATCTATTTTAGTACGAGGACATGTATGAAGTGTTTGATCGCCTGTCCGAACATGAACTGTTCGTACTGCAGATCAGCTGGTGGGAGTGATGAGTTCAACCTCGACATTGCAGCATTACTATTACATGGAAATCTGTCTATTTAAGATGCTGCAAGAGGAAAAAGATTCCACATTATTTACATGCATACTAGCAGTGATGTATTTCATCAGATATTGTCGCACACATCACAGATGACATCACGCTTATAGAATTTATTTCCAGTCGCTGGGCACGATAGCATCGAGGCTCCAGACTTATTTCCACATCTCGATCTGACCGGTTCAGGGCAGAGCAGAGCGTGTCCGCCACCTGGCTGAGAAAAAGCAATGACGTTCTGAAAGAGTCGGCTTTTGTCTGAAAGCACAGAGAAACCTTTTTTTTTTTCTGTCTCTCTGCCTCCTCACACATCAAATGGAGTCTTTTCTGTAGCAGAGGCAGGCTGCAGCGACGGAGGGAGGGAACGATGGATGGATCCCCCCTCAACCGTCACCTTTATCAGCATCTCCTCCGCTGTGAGGAGGACACCTCAGAGCCGCGAGAAGTAAATTGAGGCTTTTTCTTCTTATGAGATGCAGACTGAGGGGAAGGTGATAACGATGACTTTTCTCACGCCATTAAAGCCGTTTTTACATCTGCTGGATTGTTTCCTTCCCTCCGTGCGACAAATAAATATCCAATAGATGTGCGGCGCTGTGAAGCAGCAGACCTGCAGCCAACGTGGAGGGTCACTGTCACGGTTTCCATAACGGAACATTTAGGACGTTCTTCACGCGGTTCTTATCTGCAGTTCCCCAACGTCGCCTTGTCTCATCTTCATCTGTCCTCCTGGTCCTGTTTTGGATCTTCTCCAGCCGACAGTCAGCGTTATTTCAAATATGACCCTGAACTTTTTCCTAACCGAGGAGCCACATGCAGCGTATGAGCCTCCATTAGTCTGCTCATAAATCTGAGTGCAGTCCCATAGTGGTTTTTCTAGACTACCTGCAAATCTGTGTCATCTCTTCAGCAGTGCAGAGGGTGTTGCACCTAAAATAAGAGCTTATCCGTACCCAAACACACAAGGATCACATGGACCATGGATTGCTAACACACAGGTCATTTAATGGTTGCATTGATCAGACAAATGCTAAACAGCTTGGTACAGCTTTATGTGTTATGTGTTGAATTCACCCTTTCCTACCTGTTGCTTTATATGTGACTGTAAGCGTGCATTCAGCCAGGATCAGGTGCAAACTACATAAGGTTGTGTGGCGGTGGGGAGCTGAGGTGGGTTGGTGGGGATGCTTCTCTTTGTACTGAACTTAACCGCTGTGAAACAATCAAGAAATAACTTTTTATTTCACGGATTAACCAGCTTTACCGCTCACTCTCATTCACTGTATATCTCTCTCGACAAAAGCTCTCAAACCATCGGACACGAAACAATTTAAACTTCTCTGTGCCGCTGTTTTGCAGCGTAGATTGCGAGTCAGACAGATTTAGAAGCTGGAATAGTCAGACAGACATTTTAGGCTGACTGTGGAGGGTTTGCCCGACCCGGACGTGACGCCAGGCTGGATCTGACTCAACTTCTCCGCTGCAGGAAGCTACGGTACACAAAATGGACGACCTGAAAAACCTGTCTGAATCCCGCCTAACAACTGGCTTCCATCATCACGGGAGTTCGTTATTTCCACCAGATTTATGTCCAACTTCTTATCTTAACATCTTGGAGATGGATGCATTTACACCTTTTCAACTTTTCAATAGAATTAGAATGTCTGTTTGTTACATTTAAACTTATTTACATAGAGCCGATCCACTCAGGACGCATGAAGTCCACGTGCGGTATTAGTTGCCTAAACTTGACTATACCGAGCAAGTGAAACTGCGTTTGTGTCCATGAACTAACAACACAAAATACAAACTCCAGTGTCGATTTGACAAGAGGAGAATACACGACCATCTCTGCACCAGATTAATGACCAATGACCAATGTTTTTCACCAGTTTTCAGTCTCAGGATTTTGTGGGCGGTGCTTAAAGGGCGGCTCGATGACACGCTGAGGCCACTGAATGCCTCTGTCAGTCGATCCATGCAGAACAATCCACATAAAACTTGAATAAATCTAATTGTCAGTTTATCTGATTGGTATCACTGACACACACACACACACATACACAGATGTGTGTGTGTGTGTGTGTGTGTAGTTGACTCTCTGCCCAGATTAGCTTGTTAAAATAGAGCAGCAGCGTTAGCTCGCACGGCGCTTCAAAGCCGAGGAAAGGCTGCTGATCAAGGTGAATGCTGCGCTGTCGTCTCGCCTCTCCCTCATATTCAATCACCCACACGTCCGCCTTCTGGCTGCCAGTGTGTGTGCGTGTGTGCGACTTGAACAAGTGCTCATTTGTGTGTTCATATGTGCAACGGTTAGGAGTTGATTAGGAAGTGTGAGTTAGTAGTGAATGTGTGTGTGTGTGTGTGTGGGCTTGTGTGTTATGTGTGTATCTGTGTGGTTTTCCTGCACTTCCTTTTCAACATTCAGCTCAGCGGCACTGAAACACCCCAAAAAAAACGTGCGGCTCATCGTCAAAGAGGCGCAGTTTGGAAGTTCTTTCAGGGAGTGAGTGAGGCGCACGAGAACTGAAAGGAAGTAAAAACCTTGAGGTTAAAATGAGCAGCAGCCCGAACGAGACGGCGCCATTCACACCAGCGCCACGAGCTGAATGCGCAAAAAGCTTCGCTCGCTTCGACTGCTGTCACGCACAACTCGGCCTCATTATTTCTGTTTTTTCATTTCAAAAGAAACTTATACGGGAATTTATTGTACGACAAACTTCTTTACAGAATTTCATTCATTTCTGTTCAATAGTTTTTGCTCTGAACCTGAATGTTGGGGCAAGGAGACCGACCGGCTGACAGTGCACACTGAAGAGCAGTGACGGTGTGATTATAAGTGTTATGTTCTGGTCCAAATGAAAGGTCCAGTGTTGTAGGATTTAGTGGCACCTAGAGGCGAAGTTGCAGATTGCAACCAAATGAATACTCTTCACCTCACCCTCTTTCTTCCAAGCATGCAAGAAGAACTCAGGTTGGCAAATTCACATTAGAAGCAAAAGGTCATATCTAGGTCAGAGTTTCTGTCTTGGGCTACTGTAGAAGGATGGCATGGTGGACTCCATGTAGGAGACATTTTGAGACGATGAAAAACACAAAGATTCTTATTTTCAGGTGATTATACACGAATGAAAACACATTTATGAATATATAATATTCAAGTCCTGCCAATAGAGCCTCCTAATTTTTACACACTGGACCTTTAAGGAGCCGTTTTAGCACTTTGAGTTGTTTTTAAAAATGCACGTCTTCAGTCAGGACCAATGGGTTTGGGGTGAGTGCCACAGACAGTAAAAGACGGACTAACACATTATTGTTGTTGGTCTCTTTATGGGATGTGTTCACACACACACACACACACACACACACACACACACACACACAAAGCAAAGTCTTAACCTTCAGTAGAAAGTACTTTAAGTACCAATAAAAGTGTTCACAGTGAGAGATGAGGGCATTTTCACCAGTGCCGGTGTACTGTGTGTCTGTAGCTGTCTCATAAATCTCAAACAGATGTCTGGAAACTCGGGCAAATTCAGAGAAAAGTATCTGCGAGGAAAGACAATGCAAGAAGGTAATCAGCATCGCGATGACTCAAACGAACCTTCAAGAAATTAGTGGACAACAGAAAATGTG
The DNA here is from genome assembly GCF_000972845.2 of Larimichthys crocea. Taxonomy (NCBI): domain Eukaryota; kingdom Metazoa; phylum Chordata; class Actinopteri; family Sciaenidae; genus Larimichthys; species Larimichthys crocea. Next base: position 3,721,527 of record NC_040012.1, read on the forward strand.
AAGTCTCTATGCAACCCTTCACATAACAGATGCATTGATGTTCTCTCAGAGTTTAGCCTTCAGGCTTTAGATGACCATTAACTGACTGATTAACACACGACTATGGGCCAGATATTTGTTGACTGCAACCTCCCTGCTATAACGTGTGCTTAAATTCATCTGGCGAGAAAAAAAAAAGGCATTAATGCACCGTGCACAATCTAGCACGGTGTCATTAGCGGCGCTTGGCAATGCTGCAAACAGCCAGGCGTGGAATATTAAATACATATGACCCGGAGACCATATATTACAGAATGGCAGCGACCCTGCCTGAGGGGAGTGTTGTTTCCGCGGCGAACAGGATTCTCTGCAACGCCGCTTTAGTCTCCATTCATCAAAGTCGGTTCTTGTTTTTCCGAACACCAGGAAATCAGGGGCGAGGTCACAATTTTCACAACAGGAGGAGCGAAAAAAAGAACAACAATATTAAAAAAAAAAAACTTGCATAATTATTCATCATTAGCTGCACCCCATCGGTCCAGACTCATGTCATCGTCATGACAACGACCCCCTGGGCCTGAACCCCCCCCCCCCACCCCCAGCCCCCACCACTCCATACTCCCTTCCTCACCTCCCACAGCATCCCACCCACCCCTCGCATGCACAGCTCCAGCGGGACGGCCCTCCTCGCTAAAACATGGCCGCCAGGCATTTCACTGGCGTGCAGGAGAGCGCTGCTTGAAACTCGCTCGTCCGCCTCAGCCTGGCACAGAAACAGTCAAAAAAAAAAATCTGCTGTCAGCCATGTTCCTCGCACTCTCGCCCCCACAAGTCTGAATAATCTAAATGGAACTGATCTGGATCCAGACACTAATCTCCCATCAGGTCAGTCCATTGTTTAAATGATAATACTGAAAAAACTCAAACTGCACATGTCGATATATTCTGACACACCGCCAGCAGAAGATCAGTCTGGGTCTTTATGTCCAGCTGTCTGAAATGGACCAGACATTTGCACACACCTCAGGCCATAGAAGCTTGTGTAATAGCTCATTAACACCACATCAACCAAAAATGCCGCCATCACATCCAGAATCGATGACCGCAACAACATTTTATATGGCACATCATCCAAAGTACTAAATGTAGCCAGAACTCATCACCCCTGTCCTCCAGAATCTCCACTGGGTCCCTGGTCAACAACAGATCCAATTCAAAGTCCTCCATAACCAGGCCAGCTGCTACATCACCTCATCTCCTCTGCCAGCCTCCTGTCTCCAGCACCAGACCCGAGGAGCGCTGTCCCCCTTCATCCTCCCAAACAAATCAGAGACTGGACCGACCTGTCTCCCATCAAAACACGACTCAAAACTCACCTTTTTACAATCGATTTTAATGTGCGATAATGTTGTGTGTTGTGTATTGTCATTGTGTCTTTGAGTACCATGAAAAACACTCTATACGCTGCCGTATGGCAGCAGGTGATCTGGGAAAACCCCACTGTTGGTAACACTTGGCTGGTCAGTCGATAACACTCAACAGATGTCTGCCGATAAATAACAAAGACTGCTTCTGTATTTTCAAGAGCGTGCATCTATGTACATTTGTAATCCCCAAATGCCTCAATGAAGCTACCCAACAGCCATCAGCAAGCCTGGAAACCAGATAAATCTGTGAGTTCATGTCTGTTCCACCAGCCTTAGATCCGGTCGGGCCAGTTGCAACCAGAGAACAGAGGAGTGACTGTGGGCCACGTTTGAAAAGCTGCACAGGTTGCTCCTATTGCACATGCACCAGGCTCACAAAACTCAGATACAGATGTTAGAACTTGGCAGTGCTGATCAAATATGAATCCAAATCCTGTTACTGCATTGATTGGTCCAGTTTAGCTGTGTTTTGTTGCTGAGATTGGTTTTAAATCTATCCAACCAATCCAGTGACATTTTGGCCTGTGTCCACTGATAATGCTCCTTGGAAAGGACATTGGAAAGTTAAAAAACTCTACATACCATTAATAAAACATCTGTGAGGATTCCTAACTTGGCTACCTGTTACCTCATCGTCATCTCTCAGGCATTTCACATTGACGAAGGGTAGGTGGTAGGTGCTCCGGTTAAAAAAGGTTCAAAGTTACTCACACGCCAAAGTTCAACACAGAAAGTTTTTAGACCTTAATTAAGTCTTGCTTAATCCAGCCGGTGACACTGTGAAACTTCTGCAACTCGTATGTGAATACTGCAGCAGCAGGTGTCTCATCAAACCTCCTCTATGTACTCAGTAACACACAATCCGACTGTATTTTCACAAACTCCGGGAACAAAGAGAGTAAAAAACAAAGTGTATACGTGAGACAAACAAAATCCAGAGAGAGGAACACACAAAGGATGACAAACAGTGACACAAAATGACATCAAACCTCAGCCAGGAGGAGGCTGCTACAAAAAACCACAACAACAACAAACGCATCAAGAAAACAAGTCGGGGACGTGAACTCAGAAATATATGTTTGTTCAAAGCGAATGCACAGAGGAAGATTACGAACAACTTTATATTGGAGACAAGGTGATTACTGCAACACGGAAATGTTCTGGATGCTGCAGTATGTTTGTTACACAGAAATTGCATCATGAGGCAAACTTGGGACTTGTAAACCAGAATGTGCTGGATGACCGACAGGCATGACAATGAAATAAGATCTTTTTTAAAACAGCCAATCAATTGATTGAACGGCACTGAGTTCCTCTTTAAAGGAGCGGTTCTTTGTCAGATAAGAAAAGACCATTGATTCGAAGAAGCCAGAGAAAATTGGCTGCACTTCAACATTCCTCGATGCATGAAAGCTTAATTTGTTTGGGATGTTTTAGTTTACAGGTTTAAGGCTCAACCTTGTTTTCCTCAGCACCATGACTGCATCACAAATACTCTTTCTTTGTTTCTCTAAAAGACAGAACCCCAAAAATTCCTGAAAGAACTCCATATTTACACTTACACATTTATCTATAAATCCATAAATTATATACTGTATATCCTGTAATTCAGCTCATTAAGGAACACAGCTCAAATAAAACTTCAACGAGGACGCGTCACAGTGAAATTAAAGGGGCAATCCACTGATTTCACTTTACTTGTCCTGAGGAGGTCTGAGTCATGGGGCTAAAACTCTTTAAAGTCCATGTAAAGTAAGAATAAATGTTCTGAGTTTGTCAGACCAAAGAACAAAGTCTTATTAACCACCCAGCCAAATTTAAATGATTAAAAATATCGACAACTTTATGAAATCAGGTGTCAAAATCAGGTAGAAATGAATTCTCAGCTCCAGGACTGTGGGGGCGTTTTGAAGCGACTGAAACGTGTCAGATGAGTTCAGAAAACGACACGACTAACTTTGAAACACTCTGAGCTGAGATGAATTCATCTCTGTCTCTCTGCTCAGGGTGGCCTCAGCGTGTCATCGAGCCACCCTTTAAGGACCGCCCACAAAATCCTGAGACTGAAAACTGGTGAAAAACTGTTTGAACCTCTGACTCCACATCTCAGTGATATATGGTTCAAAGTCTTTTCACGTGTTTTCAGCGACTATTGTCCAACATATTTAACGTGTTTTGAAAGAAATCTCAGAATTGCCTTTAGATGGGCTTTAACAGAAATCCTGCATTACAAACTGGAGGATTTAATTAAAAAGGAGTTGCATTATAAATAGTCCAAGGTTTGTAAAGCTTGACCCATAAAACCTGATTTGTACCATTCAGTCTCTTGCAACTCCACCAAGTTTACTGAAGCGTAAAACCACCGGAGTACACGATTAAATGAGAATACATTCCTTGCACAGTGTATTCTTTGTGAAATGACTGCATCATGATTAAAATAATAATAATAACTCCAGTGGTGTCAGCCGTGTTAGTGGCCTTTCAAATGACCACACGACAAATTTCATGTCTATGTGACGCAGTGTCACATTAACTGCCGACGAGAAGCTTGTTAACGAGTCCTTTGCACATTGACAGAAAGTAGGTAAACTACAAAACAAAAGTTACAAAAGAATGTTTTCAGATCACAAAATACAAAGTTATTGATTCTGACTTTTCGGAAGATTTTTAAAAGAGCTTGCGCTGATTTTCTCCTGAGACCTTTTCAAGTTGAAGAGCAACACCATAAAGGGCTGAGAACAACAGACAGAGTTTGTATTGGTCGGTGTGAATGCGTACAAACTTCCCCCTGGCTTCAGTGAAAAAGGTTAAAGACGGACACACCAACACCAACGATGCCAAAACTTGGACCAGGCCAAGCCACTGACTGGGAATCCCTATTTCATGAACTGGCCGTCTGTTTGAGAAAGCAGAGGGGAGGACCGGCGGTGGCATTGAGCCAGGTTGCCCCCTCCCCGCCCTCCACCTCCTTAGCATCCCGCCCGGCGCTGTCACCGAGCTCATGGTGTCCTCGCCGTGTCCTGACTTTAAGGTAACGGCTCCAATTTCACAGTTTAATTATGGCTAATCTGCGGAAACCGAGCCAATGCTAATGAGACGGCGCGTGCTGGCGGCCAGCAACTCTCCGGGATGAAAAGTGTCTGGACAAGGTGCTGAGGATTTACAACCCGAGGATGTGGTGTGATCCCGCATGGGGAAAGGGGGTGAGGATGGAGGGGTGCTGCAAATTTGTTGTGAACTTTCAACAGGAATAATGAATGATCTTCAGGGATGTTAACTGTCTGACTCTTAATGCTGATAAACTATTTTAGCACGAGCTCTGATGATCTGAGCATTGAAATATTGGACCGGATTCTCACCTGTCCCTTCAGGTTTGTGTACTAATGACTATCAGCATGAAAGTGGGAATACCTCTCAGTTTGATATAAGTTGCTCTTGGCAGCTCTGGGCATGATGAACACATTTGTTCTATAAAAAATAAAGTATTGCAATTTCATGCAATGAACAGGCTTGTCTGTCTTTCTCTGTTCTCTTCTTAAAATCTGTTCCTGCTGCATTTTCCCCTGTTAAAGAAGGACGACACATTTTTCTGCCATTTTTGACCTGTCACTATCTAAACTCTACATCTGGGCTCTTCATTTGGAGGCCTGTGATGCGACCTCCAAGTGGCCCAGCATACATGAATAATAATATATGAAAAAATAAGTATGTAACTTTGCTTTCTCATGTGAGTTCTGTCCCCGTTTAGTGCTGTGAACAAGTCTCTGTCAACCCTGAAATGTAAAACTGGCAATAAAAAACATGCATGTGTTTGCTGACAGCCTCAAACTGAGTAATCGAAGGGTCACTGATTCGATTCCCAGCTCCCCCAGTCCAGTTGAAGTGTCCTTGGGCAAGATACTGAACCCCAAAATGCTCCAATTTGGATGGGAAGATGTCACAAACAGCAGCCTATCTTTCAAACTGTGATACTGTAACTGTAACTCTAGCACCAGCTTTGCATGGCAGTAATAAATATGCGATGTCCGGTTAGACTTTCAAAACAAAGCTTTTCAGTTTATCAGTTTGAACGCTCGTAATCCGGCGAGGTCAAGGCACAAACATGTAGACATGAACAGTTTGTTGACCCATGCATCCATTCATCCTCCACATGCGGACATTCTCAATCCTTATACTACGTTACCACCACTTTAACCGCATCATGTAGAACAGGGGTGTCCAAACTGGTCCACAAAGGGCCGGTGTGGCTGCAGGTTTTCCTTCCAACCAAACAGCAGCACACCAGACTTGACTCATTTCATCGACTGATCTCAGTCTTCAGAGAGTTGATTGGTCAAACTGTGTGCTTTTGGTTGGTTGGAACAAAAACCTGCAGCCACACCGGCCCTTTGTGGACCAGTTTGGACACCCCTGATAAAAGGTAAAATATGCAGAAACATTAACAGTGTGAAGCTTTCCTGACGTTTCTTTGACGTCTGATCCAGCGCCTCGCTACAATATTTATCGTTTCCTTCAGTTCTTCATGTAAAAGTCGCAGAAACGTCAAAAATGACTCATTCCGTTTTTTTTATGGCATCATGGTGTCAGATAAACAAGAAGCATCTCCACAACATTCTATTTTCATTGCGGTGAACGCTCTAATCAACTTTCCGTCGTGGCATTTTCTAATTGATTGGCAATCAGCCGCTCGTGACAGACGCCTGGAAGACAGGTATTCATCCATTACGCTCAGCGTCACTCTCATTTCATGGTGGGTGCATGTTAGACACTGGCTGTTTTGAAGTATTATCAAAACACAGACAATTTAATTAGCCCTCACACACCTCCACCAACCTCCAACCACCGAAATGTCTCAGCACATCCACAAAATGAAGGCGAGCTCTGTCAGGACCTGCGATTTGAAGGTAGGCCTGTCTCAGATGTCCTTTCAGAGATAACAGATACAATTTCATCAACATTCATATCTTTTTCTCTCCAAACCAGGACAGAATGATCAATTTGCTGAAATCTACAATCAAGCATTATCTTTTTTTTTTGTTTTTTTTGCTTTAAGGTAGAGAGGATTGTAATGTTTGGGGGCCGGCTAAAAAGGCAGTGGTGGTATTGGTCTGAAAAACAATGCAATCTTTTCAAAGTATTCATCACCTGATAAAAGCTGCCAAGGTCAGACCTATGGGAGATTGCTCGATCGAAAACATTATTTGTGCACCGGTTTGTTTGCCTGGAGAGCACTTTTAAAAGGAGCAAAACTGCTTGGGAACAGCAGCAGCAGTGGTTGGAGTGCAATAATGTCTTGCACATAAAACCTTTAAATATTTGTACCATTATGATGGTGGGCTTAAAAAACAACAACCATGAAAACAGACTTCTCGTCGCTGTCCTTCTCCTGGTCTTTTGTCTCTGCGTTGTGTCACACAAACAAATATTCATCATCTTTTGAGGATAAGAGCTGAATTTGCACCCACTTTAGTTCCACTTCACCAAACATGAATGTTTTATAATAAAACTTGCTAATATTTTCATATAATCTTCATCATACTTACAAAAAAGATTTACAAAGACTGAACTTGTGTTTCATTAAACTGCATATTTTGCATTAATTTATCCGATGGGGTGTTTTCTTGCAACCTGTGTTGATTGGTCGCGATCAGTCGAAGTGCTGACTGTGCAGGTGTCAGCTGCAGCTAATGGATGTGCAAAGTCTGTGCGTGTGACATCTCGGACTGATCTCGAAACCTCTTTTCGTCCCCGCGTGTTTGCATGTTCACAAAGTGGAGCCATAGAGCTTCGGCTTAAGTGCCAAGTTTTGGTTTAAGTTGAAACATTTCATCATTATTGCCTCAACCTTCGCAGCCCGGAGCAAATTCACATCTGTTCACGTATCCGCACGTCTCCATCTCATGGAAAATTCTTTCCATGTCCAGTCTGAACAAAACTTTAATCTTAAACGCCAATGCACTGTACATATATATCAACGCCAAGAGGATCATGTGCTGCTGTAGTACACCTCTTTGTAGTACCCTGTGTTCACTATGTACTTCCTGGTGCAATGCAACCAAGCTGACCGCCAAAATATACATTTAAAACACGTGTACAACTTACAATATACAGTGGTCCCTTGTTTATCGCGGGGGATAAGTTCTAAAAATAATCCGCAATAAACGAAAGTAAGTTTTACAATTATTCTACATGTTTTAAGGCCGTAAAACCCCTAACCACAAACTTTTATTCACTTTTCTCAGACAGGCATTAACATTTTCTCACATTTCTCTCTTATTTAAACTCTCAAAGTTCAAACTTTCGCATTTAACACAAATAAGTACAATACTCTAACCTGTTTTCAAGCCAAATTTAATTTTAATGATCAATCTACGAGGTTTGACACATAAGAAATTATTACCAGTAACTCACGCGTATTTCACATTTCCTCTGACGGTGCCGAACACAATGCACGTTCATACTGTACAGTACGCTGTAAATAAAAAAAGCATGCAAAATTACACTAATTATTAAATTACACAAATCTGCGAAACAGCGAAGCCACGAAAAGTGGACCGCGTTATAGCGAGGGACGACTGTACTTGTATATTGCGGCATTCGCCTGCAGCTTCCTCGGCCACCATTTCCAAAATGCCAGTGGTCGCTCCCCCTCTGCTACAAGTTGGTGACCACTGAGGGCAACCTCCACAGTTCACTGCATTTTACCATAACTGATCATGGGAACGTACTTTTGTATGTAAACTGAGACACAGCGATGGTTTAATTGAACAATATGTATAATCTTTAGTGTGATATGAGTGACCGTATTCCATTTTAAATGTATACAACAACTGACCAACAAATGTAGCAAATATTGTACAACACATTCTTCATGAGGTTATTTAAATGGAAAAAAACAACCCCAATAACATGATATTAACCAGCTTAGCAGTTACTTAGCTTCTAGTAAGGCTGATTTGAGGACATTTAAACACCCCTTGTGTTAAAAGTGCTAGTTTACATCAAGTCCAGATATTTAAAGTCAATCCACGTTGTTGATTTACTTCTGCTGTCTCACAGAACACTTCATGTAGGTATTTTTTAAGGATGCGTTGCCTTCCCCCTCTACTTGTTCAACCTGGTTCCCTTTATAATACTTCTAAAACAATGGAACGAGAACAAGACCAACCATGGTGAGTTAGTCCGTCATCATCAGCATAGAAATGCATTCCCCGCTCTTTGTGATCACAGAAACACAGGAGCTAACAGTGATATGATGAAGGGAGAATTAATTTCTGCTAATTACTCGCCGCGCGGCGCATGCTGTGATTGAGAACAGCTACATTAGCCAACAGGAAGAAGACAAACAACAGTAATATGAATTAAGTAGTCCATTATATGCACACGCAACAACAACCGGATGGCAGCGACTGAAGCAATGAGAAGTCAGTTGTGCTCCTGTGACTGTAAATGTAAGGCAACAAAAAGGGAACGGAGGGAAATTAATTCTAAATCTGCACAATTATTTCATCAGTCAGCGAGGTATTGTTGATCACTAATCAATGCTAAAAAGATCTAATTTCTAATAATGAAGTTTGCTTGTGTATTGCTCGTCAAACAAGAGAAGAAACACAAAACGTTAGGATAATAACAGAATGAGGAAAAATATGTAAAGTGATTCTCATTTATAATTTTTTAATTTAGGTTAATTCTCATCTGTACGAGAGGACACATGTCAACAGATCTCCATGAACACGGATGAAGACTGTGTTACATAAATGAAAGCTATCTAGCATTGTTTTGTCAATGCGTGACATTGCATCTTCTGCATTCAGAACATAATGTGTGTTTTCATGAATTTGAACTCAAAACATTACGATGAATATAGTTTTCCGTGGCGGTTTCGAACAGGTAAAGTGCTTATTTACCTGCAGCAGACAACAAAAGCCTCAGCACACACGCAGTGACGGACGGGCAAAAGAGACGAGCCGAACAGCGTGATATCGTCGTGACCTTTTGAGTCCCGGCGGTTCCCGACAGGGTTTTCTAAAAGCAGTGCTGGAGCTTAAATCGCTTCAAATACTGCAGGCATGTAACGCGGGCCATATGGGAACTGACACTCATTCTGCTGTTGAGTTCAGTTTCGACTGAAGCGTCGGCTGGATGGTTAAAATATAAATGTTATCATGAATCATGAGGCCACGTCTGACTCTGCTGTGTGCTCTCCACAAAATGTATTCATTTTACCCCATAGGCTTCACCTGTCATCTGTTGTGGTCTCCAGCTGTCTCTCTGGTTAAACTACATCTGCTAAATGCCTCAATACATATTTAAATATTTGTAATCGCTTGGCACGATGAAAGAAAATCCAATTCTTTATGTCTGAAATGCAGAAAAAAACAGTTCTTAAAGGTCCAATGTGTAGGATTTAGTAGCACCTAGTGGTATAGTTACAAATACTCTCCCACGCCTCACCCTCTTCCTTCAAGCATGCAAGAAGAACTTTGGCTGCCAAATTCACCTTAAAAGCAACAGGCTGCATTGAGATCAGTCTTTGGTTTGTCTGTTCTGTTCTGTTGTGGGCAAGTTCTTCCTCACTCGAACCGAGAGTCTAAGGACAGAGGGTGTCACTCCCTGTACAGATTGTAAAGCTATACAAATAAAACCTGATTTGATATCTTCTTCCTTTCAGAGCTGTTCTGAGGCCTGCATGCAGCAAACTGAAGAGAAGGTTGCACACGACACAAACAGGTCAGGTTTGATGTCAGTGCTGTGCTGTATCCCATAGAAACGTGGATTTCAATTCAGCATCTGGGATACTACAGCTGAGCTGTGGTGTTTGCTGTCAGAGTGTCGTACAATGAAACTCAAGGCTGGCACCGATGAACACACTCACGCTGTGTGACATTCACCTTCACCTGCTATCACCGAACAAAGACTGTACCTCTCTGTGAGAACAAGTGTCTGTCTGTCTGTGTGTGTGTTTCTATGAATTTGAGTTTCTGAGGTCCTGCCTGCTCATACGAGTGTGCAGGAACTCGAGTGTTTGCACTCAAAGGATGGAGCCTTACAACTATTCACGCTTTAGTAGATTCTGACGCTCTGTCAGAAATATTTACGAGAATTCGCTTGTGTAAGAGGCGATATGAACACATGAGCTGACACTGGACAGAATTTCTGGTTAATGACGATAGAAACTGGCAAGATTTGAAATTAAATGTAAAATTCTGCCAAACTAAATAACCAAATAACGTTGTTTAGCATTATAGATACATTAAATAGACATTCCCCTCTCACTATGAACTACAGGAGTCTAAAACACAATCATTTTCTCCCTGTATTTATATTTAAATGAACCATTTATATTTTAAATGGCAGCTATGTGGCAGACAATGACAGGGTATAAAGAAGAGCAGAGCTTGAGTGACGTCACCCGCAGGTTTCCAAAGTGCCGTTTTGAAGCCACAAATATCGTGACACGAAGTTTAATGTACCGCACCCGGCTAATCTAGATATCAGCAAAGACGTAGATCATCGGCGGACCTGAAGCGTCTAATGAGCCATCCGTAACCACACCCACCTGTCAATCAAAGCGTCCACGCTCTTAATCCAGCATAACTTTAAGCCTTAATATAATGTGAACAGGTGAGTTGTATATAAATTCACCCTCAGTACAGTTGTCATGAACGGGGAAATTAGCTACAGAGACCAAAACTGTTTTTTGTACCAGGCTGTAAACATGTTTATTTCTGCTGTGAAACATGGGGACTTATGGAGACTGACTCACTTCTGGAGCCAGCCTCAGGTGGACGTTAGAGGAACTGCAGTTTTTTGGTACTTCCACATTGGCTTCATTTACCAGTAAGGGAAGTTACCACTTGTTTTGCAGTTATGTGGCAGCTCATGAAGCTACTGACGTCCAGTTTTTTGGATGGTTCTACTGTACAGACGGTTCAGATTTCAAAACTTTCGACACAAACTTAGTGATAGATTTACAAAGAGCTGATGCAAACCAGCTGGATTCCTGCATCTGTTGCTATCTTCACAAGGACACATCCATCAAGCAAAGTGAAATAAGTCTTGGGCTAAAGCGTGACATCCTCTGACATTCATAATGTCAAATAAACCAATTAAAGTAAAAATGAATCAGGCCTGCAGCAAACAATATTTCATTATTGATTCATTGGGCGATTTTTTGTTTTGAAGAGTAATCGTTTGTGACAGAAAAAAGTTCCCAGAACACAGGACGATGTGTTCAAACTGCACGCCAACTGTCCGGAATTCAAAACGCAAGTCTTCACGTTTGCAAAGCGATGATTGGCGTTTCTCACTTGATAAATGACTTGAAGAATGAATCAATCATCAAAATGTGATCTGACAAATTGATTTATCGACTTCCCGACTGGTGTGTACGTCTCGTACAGGTACTTCTGTAAATGCTCATGAAGGATGTGTGATTGAAGCTTATGTAATTATGTACATACATGCATTTTGCATTCCTATAGCCACACACACACAAACACAAACACACAGCACAGCTGTACAAACAGATCAATCCACCATCACACATTCACTCCCTAAGCTGCAGGACTGCAGTGTACATCAGCCATGCATTCTGCTCACCCCATGGAGGGAGGAGGCGTTCTGGGGTAAGCTTGTAACGGTTGCTGTGGCGGGAGGGGGGTAATTATGGCTGAGCCTTCGGGCCTTGACAGTCCTCTCTGTGCCCACCTGGGGAGTGCCGTGCCTGGGTAACGGTGTCTCCGAGCCTGCCTGTCAGTGTCTGGTATAGGCTCGGCAGACGAGCCGCCAGCCTCCCAGCCAACAGAAACCTTTAGCTGCAGATGCCACGCAGTGTGTGGTGCTGCTGCTCCCATCACCGGGAGGAGAAGGGATTTAGGGAAAGGCAGATGTGCAGAGGAAGAAGCAACACAGCAACAACACGCAAATAACAACCAACCAATTTGTGCAAACATGTAAGAATCTGATTTGTAAGACTTTGTTCTCCCCTTGAATTTCCCCTTCAGGTTGGAAAAAATATTTTATTCCACTGAATCTGACAGCGTTGCATCATTCTGTATCAATTCTTCTTTCAAGCTAGACTGCATACTGTCCACACCCAAGACCATGTTCAGGAATCAGTCGGGTATGTTCAGAGCAGGCGATAACCTCCGGTGCTGGGAAGTGAAACCAACGCGCAAAGTAGTAAAAACTGTAAAACCTCGAACGGCCAGGTTGAGGCTGGATCCAGAAGTGAGTCAGTCTCCTTAAATCCCCACGTTGAAATGTCCGACTTCAAAAATTAAGAGCGTGGGCGCTTTGATTGACAGGTGGGTGCCGTTACAGATTGTTTTTTAGCCTGCCAACGATCCACGTCTTCGCCAGTATTTAGAAGAAGCAGCATGGCGGCGGTGCTTCGGAAAGCCGCTCAATCAAAACGTCTCATTTTCTCCACGTGTTTAATGGAAGGTTTTAAAGTTGTTGGAGGGCGAGTCTTTGTATGATTATGTAGTGATTGTGATGTTGTTTGGTCTCTTAATAAACATGCACCTTTCGTTCTTCATTTGCAGATATCGTCGATGTTAACGAGCGATTGGGCAACGCCAGCCACCGCCTCTCATACCAAGACGCCGCTGGCTAATCAGCCGTGGGACGTGGTTAATAAGACAGCCCATTTCAGAGCATCGGGCCATTTGCTCAATGACGTGTGCAGACAACAGTGTTGCTGTGTGTCGTCCAGTTTTAAATTACAGCTCAGCATTCAGGACATTAGGCCGAGCCTACAGGTGCATAATGCCGGGCTCGATGCTGTTATCATTACACACCTCAGCACCTTGTTTGCTTCAGCAGAGCCTCTCGGGAGAGGGGGAGTGCATTCTGTTCGAGAGGACAAGAGATCCAGACAGTCGAGGTGTATTGAAATTCTGGGCTTTCATTCCTCGCTTTTTTTTTTCTGGATGACCTCAACTGTACCTAACAGCCCATTTAGCGCCTGGGGGAAATAGGAGAGAGGGTGTGAGTCTTGTATGCCAGCTGTCTGTAGTGCCATGCTGTTTGCCAGAAAGCCCAGCGGGTGTCCAGAGCCGCTATAAGCAGCCTGCCGCTCTGCCGAAGAGTGGCTCCCGAGAACAATGTGTGCTGTAAGTACAGCAGAGAGAAGAATCCGGACCAGGTACGAAGCAGACTTGGCTGAACCCGGAGATGATGAGACGCAATGACAAACTTTGGATAACAAGGAACAGACACTCCGTCTCATGCATGTATCAGTATTTCAGTGTGTGAAGCATAAAACAAGTTACATCAACTTAAATTTGCTGTTTGAAATCAAACTGTGGAAAAACATCATATCACTGAGATATTTATTTCAACCCAAATCACTCGTTTTGGTGCTTCAACATAACAACAACTCTCACCGGATGTTCCAGCTAACTTGACCGCACTAGAGGACACGGTAGGCCAGACTCCAGTGGACACACTTTGGCGTGATACAAACTGGTATTTTCTTCGCAATGGGTGTTTTCAACGGCACGCTACGACCTCCAAACACTGACGGGGGGGCAGCAGATCTGCGATCTTGTTGGACGTTATCCCAGAGACTAAACTGGCTGCTGGATTTCACCAAAGCTTCAGTCGTGGTGGAAACGTCAACACAGACTCCTGACACTCTTTAGTGAAGCTTCTATTCTTGTATTAACTTTTGGTTTCTGTCACATCTATGTAAATATAACAGAGATGCAAAGAGAAACCTGTTACTGCAAGTCGATACTGACTCAGCACATTGTTATACTGCTCTAACCAGAGTTTATACCTCAGTGAGGCTGTGCCATCTTCTAAATAAAACAACAGAAATGAGGAAAACCAAAAACAAAACTTTATTCTTGGAAATCGCCTAAAAACGAATTTAATTAGTGTCAGACAGTCTAACAAATCTTACATGAACCTCTATCGCGGAGGAAAGAAACCTCGGAGAGCAAGCCGTCGTCTGCTACCAGGTAGACCACACACCATGACTGACACCTGGGCCATATCCCAGCATGCATCTGGCCCTCAGGGCCCCCGCAGTGAGCTGGCATTACCATATCAAAGGCCATTCGGGCGCTGTGTCTCGTCCAGAGAGAGAGAGAGAAAAAGAAAAGCCAGCACTTCAACAGCCTCTCGATTCAATTTTTCACATGGAGCCATTTGAATATCTATGGCAGGAGATGCAGATGGATGCACGAGTGTGTACGCACACACACACACACACACACACACACACAGGCACGCACAGGCGTGGGCGTAAACACACTCAGGTGCACACGTACACTCACACATGCAGGTACATACTGTATGCACGTATGTATACAAGCTCACACGCCTTTGTTCTGATCTCTTTATGATTTATTTTCCTCTTTGTGATGAAAATTAAAGGTAGAACGAGGCGCTGTGGTGAACAGACAACCTTGATCCAGTGTGTGTGTGTGTGTGTGTGTGTGTGTGTGTGTGCTTCATGAATATTCTCTTTCAAATGCAGCTCTGTTTTCAGGCACCTGGGCAGGCAGCAAACAACAATACTGTGTCATTATGAGTGATGCTATCACTCCGCTCTCCTCCAACCACGGGAACCACAGACGGGAACGTTCCCTCAGTGAAATCATCATGAAGCCGTTCATCGTGGCTCAGCGGGAGACAACAAACGCCGCTTCCATTCAAGAGACGTGTCTCCTGCAATATTATGAAATGAGGATGAACCCCCTTAAAATCCAGATTATCTGTTTGTGGATTACGTGGAGATTACACTCCGCTGCCACCGCCGCCGCTGCTGTGCATGAGGACGATGTGACAAAAAGCACAAACCGGTGTTGTGAGTGTTTCTATCTGTTTGTTGCATTAAAAGATTAGCTCACGGTTTGTGTTTAAACAAGTCAAACGGGCGAGATTACAGGCGACTGAAGCGCTGCGAGGTCAGAGGCTGCAGTCGTGGATAAAATGAGAAACAAATGCAAATCAACACTTTTTTTTTTTTTGGTTTGTTTGTATTTGAGTACGTATTGATTTTAGACTTTATGTAGGATTTAGTGGCACCTAGCGGTGAAGTTGCAGATTGCAACCAAATGAATACCCACGCCTCACCCCGTCCTTCCAAGCATGTAGGAAAAACTCC
Organism: Larimichthys crocea; assembly: GCF_000972845.2. NCBI lineage: Eukaryota > Metazoa > Chordata > Actinopteri > Sciaenidae > Larimichthys > Larimichthys crocea. Next base: position 3,737,055 of record NC_040012.1, read on the forward strand.
GGCTGTGAAAGTTACATAAAAAGCAAAAGGTTGTATGTAGGTTAGTGTTTGGTTTGTCTGTTCTGGGCTCCATGGAAAAGGACCTGATTTCACTGTAGATTATTTCTTGATTAAGATGTCAAATTATAGTTATTTACTTTACTTTCCTGAACAGATTAATCAGTTTTAGTGGTTGAATGTTGCTTTATTCATTTCTAACTTCTCAGAGAAAGCCCAGTGAGCCGGTGTAGGTACAATTTGGGTCGGCTCGGGGTCCTTCGTCTGCTACACCAGCAACACCACTCAAACAAACTAAATTGCACCCCATTTTCACGACAGATAACAAAACAGATGCTTTCTATGACGCTGGATGGTCTCTGACAGGTGGTCTGATACATTTCTTAAGCGCTGCATGTGAATCAAAGAATCCGATTATCAGTTGGAGAAAGGTGACTTGCAGCCAAATGTTTATATCCATCCACCATTTTCTCACCAGATACCAAACACGTAGCTTCGTCCCGCCCTTTACTGTTACACCAAACATGCATTATAAGGTTACCAACACATGTGTGCTCAGGCTCATGGTGCATGTGGTGCCAAATCTGAAGCATTAAAGCAGTCTGTGTTTGTGTAGATGTGTGTATTCCTGTGCACTGAGTGTGTAGTGTGAGTGGTGATGGAAAGCACCATCCACTGTTGTGTGTTTTCAGTTTTGTTTGTTTCATTAGCTCCTTCCCTCCTCCCTGCCTCCCTCTATTTGTGAAATCGCTCTTTCAGACAGATTGGAAGCGCCTTGATTTGCAGTGAACAAAACGAGCTGGCCGAGCTGGAGGGGGATTAGTGCCACTCCAGGACAATTATAATCTGGTTGCTGCCACGGCAACCTTATCTCCTACCTCCCTCCTCCTCCCACAACAACACACACACACACACACACGTGAATTCTCCTAATTGGACGCAAGTCTCGGTGTGGAAACGACGGCGGTGAGTTCTCCGTGTGTCCCCTCGATGAGGCCGCGTTGGTCGGTGAAGCCATGTGAGGTGAGCGGCAGTCAGGCTGGAGCCTGAAGTCGTTTAACGAGTGAGCGACGGGTCGTGTGGACCTTTAGAAAGGACCGAAATGAGGATGTTTGAGATTTTAATGAAGGCTTGTAATCTATCAAAGCCGCTGAGTAGTCACTGTGTGAGCAGTGAAACCAAAAAAACAACATGTTTATCTCCTGATCCAACAAAAGCACAGCTGGGCCTGGGTATCATCTAATGTCCTTGGGATACACACTCAGTGGACACTTTATTAGGAACACCGTCAAAGCTTTATTACGGACACACACACGGTCCACAGTATCAGAGATTTACATGTAGGCTAAAACGCCAACGGTTCCACATACGGAGAAAAACCTGACTGAGCTTAGTGCAGGGTAACCTGCTCGTACAACACGCCGACACTGACAAACATTTAGGTTGCACTGCTCCATCACGTGTGCACTGCGTGACAGAGACTCTTTCTATACGCACAGGCGTACAATATGTTTCAAAAAGCACATATTACATTTGCAAATCAGCCCATTAGCTTGCACATACATCATACCATACTGTCTGCAAATGTCCCAATCATCAGCCAGCCATCAGTCATGTAATGTCCAAAGTATTTACAGTACATTACATACTTTAAAGACAGTAGCAGGCAGAGAGAGAAGAACTGCTGAAGGCTGCCGCTATATACACAAAGAATCACCAAATCCCCTGCGTACATGAAATGATGACGGTGTTACCGACTACACAACCTGTACCACAGCTTCCATAAATCATCCATATGAACATTAAAAAGAAAAGGAGACAATATGCTTCCATGTCTAACTGCAGTCCACACACTGAGAGGAGCAGTCAGAGTTTTACGCACGCTGTCGATGCTTCTCCTTCACATTTATCATATTTTATGGCTTGTTTTGTTGCTCACGCTTGGCACCTAAATATCAGAGATATTTACTTCAAATATTTCCTCAGATGAGCAGCGTCTGATCTACAGGTCAGACATATCCAGAGCACTAATTAGCATCTTGAAGGAATTATTTGTAATTTGAAGGAACTTCTACAAACTCAGCTCTCGTCAGGGTCAAAGCCGAGAAGACGGCCTGATGCTCTTTTGCATGTTTTCCTGTCAGCTGCACGTGTCGCCCTGCACATATGTCGATAGTATTAAACATGTGTTAAAGAAAATAACCAGATTAATTGATTGTAGAACCAGCGAGTCTCTCTCTCCGTGAAGTTCGGCCTAAAACAGTTTTCTTACTAACAATCCGACACGTCCTGCTCTCAGCATACTGATTTATTCAAGTGTTTCCTTTATTTTGTAAATTGCCTGCACTTTGAGTCGGAAAAAAAGCAAATATTTCCAACAAACACATCACATCACATCAATATGCTTACTGAAGCTTCGATGCATTCGCTGTCCTGAATTCCAAAGAAGAAGCAGCAGCAGCAGCAGCAGCAGCGATGAGAAAAGGCAGAATTACTGCCTCAATTTCACAGAAACACGATACGTGAGGAATTTAGAAGTGTGGTCACGAATCATGAATGACCCGCGAAGAATGAACAGCGGGAGATGTGCTGATTCACTCAGAGACAATTGGGCTGGACATGAAGGCTGCTGAGGGATCAGACCTGTAACTCTCTGATGCCGCCTGGTTTCTGAACCTCGCCCCACATCGCACGCAAAGACGAAACTAATCGATGCCTATGAACTGTATCGACTTTAACGTCTTTAGGCTCAAAGTTAAAAACAAACTCTACAACATGATAGAAATTAAATCTGAATATAAAACGTCTGTCAGGACGTCAGTGTGTCTGTTTCTCCGGATTTGTTCGCCTAGATTGACTTAAATAAACTTTATTTTGGGTGACAAGGAGGCAGGAGGCACCTTCATGCAAAACACAGTCAACTGAGAACGATGAATTGTTTTCCCCTCCACTGTGGACGCGGCTTAACTGTGCTCGACGACCCCACGAGTGGGTAAATGGACATAACTGCACGTGAGATTCTAAAAGAGAAGTTAACGGACTGACACTTAGACCCGGTAGTTTAAATCCAGACAAATAGAATCAGATGTGATCTTTGGGTTCCTGGTGAAACAGTCTGAAATCTCTCTGCAGATGCAGAAAGAATCCCTTAAAACACTGTCGACACTTCACGTGCAGGATTGTCAGACGCATAAACTTATACGACCCCGCCGTAATTTATGTTCTGTTTTACCGTTCGACTCTTTCGTCTTTATTGGTTTTATTGCATGCAATTTTTCCCCATTACCTTTGCTGCTGCAACAACTTAATTTCCCCACAGGGATCAATAAATGTTCATGTTATCTTCCTTTCAAATATACACACGGGCGTCAACGAGAAAATGAGAATTCATTTCTCCGCCTGCGAAATAAAGCCGACACTCCAACCTTGCAGGCTTGTTCGAAAAAAAAAAAAAATGTCCTGACAGAGGCCGCGAGAAAACAAATCGTCTCCTCGGCACTCCTGAGAAAATAACTTTTCTTTCTTTTTTGAATTTTGAACCTGTCAGCTGTGATGTAGTATGCTAATATTCTTATTTTACAGTGTGTGATAAAACTATAATAAACACCGTACGGGCTGATGATGGATGTTTTGTTGCAGGTTGTGAGTCGCCGACTTGTTTTTGCTGTTCCTCTGTCTGGCAGCCTGTGATGGAGGGATTTTCTCTGCTTCTCCCCCTCTCTGTTTCTTACAACAGAGGTTCGATTGGCTATAATTGGCTCCTGTTTGCAGCTAGGTATTGATCACCTCGATAGACCCTCCATTCCCCCCTTCCTCCTCCACCCTCCACGACTTCTCTCTCCGTCATTCTCCTTGCTGGCCTCCACCTCCCCCCCCTCTCCTTTTCCAGCCGTTTCTCTCTCAGCCCTTGCTGCTGCCACTTTGATAAGCATGGTGAATGGCGTGCCGTCATCGGTGCAGACTAACTCTTGAATCGATAGGCGAGTGCAGACGCTCAGCAGTCTATTTCCCGCACAGATGGCGCAGAATAGCAATGCTACGAGATGAAAAGCAAGAGGGAGAGACTGAAAGAGAAAGAGAGCGGTGGCAGCGACGGAGTGAGATCCAAACATCAGAAATGTTGTTTTTCCTGAGATGCTGCTTACTTGTTTTATTTGTTACTTTGTTATGACGTGATTCATGATTAGAAAGGATGTATCTGATACAGCGATTGACAAAATGTGTGGACATCAAAATGTCTTTCTATAAAAAATGACTTATTCCTCTGAATAAACATCATGATAAAAAACTGAGCAATCCAAGATAAAATAGGTAAAATAGAAAATTATATTTCTGTGCTGGGCTTCATATTTTCATATGTGGATCCCTGTCCAAGTACTTAAAGACTGTGCAAAGGCAATTCTGAGATTTCTCTCAAAACACATTAAATATGTTGGACAATAGTCGCTGAAAACACGTGAAAAGACTTTGAACCATATATCACTGAAATGTGGAGTCAGAGGTTCAAACAGTTTTTCACCAGTTTTCAGTCTCAGGATTTTGTGGGCGGTCCTTAAAGGGTGGCTCGATGACACGCTGAGGCCACCCTGAGCAGAGAGACAGAGATGAATTCATCTCAGCTCAGAGTGTTTCAGAGTTAGTCATGTTCATTTTCTGAACTCAGAACACAGACCTGGAGCTGAAAATTCATGTATACCTGATTTTGACACCTGATTTCATAAACTTGTCGATATTTTTAATCATTCAGATTTGTCTGGCTTTCTTCTTTGGTCTGACAAACTCAGAACACACATCACACAGACTTCTCTGGCTCGTTCTCCTGGTTTGGTCTCAGCCCTTGAAGAGAAATGCTACAGGACTAATACAATGCAATCCATACATACAGACAACAGAGAAAATAATGTGTTTTCTACCTTTATGTTTGTCTTTTTTCTCTGAAATCAGGTTTGGTGTGGAAAAACTTGAATGGCCTGCACAGAGCCCTGACCTCAATCCCATTCAATCACCCAACATCAGTGACTCAAAGGGAGGAAATCCCTCCAGCCAGGCTCCAAAAGTAGACGTGGTTATCCTCATACTTTTTGATGCCGTATTATAATGTGTTTGTTATCATTCATCCCTCTGTTTTAAACTGAAGGTGAGTAGAAAAACTGATGTACTCACATCTGTGACTCCGGCCTCCAGGATGCTGACCTTAGCTTCCTTCTCCACAGCTTCTTTCTGCTTAACTACAGTAAGAAAAAGAGACAGAGAGGGAATAAAAACAACCATTAATGAACTGAAACACGTCAAACTTACATTTCTTTTTAAGGTTTTATAGAAAATAATATGCCATATCTCCTCAGCCTGTGTGCAGAAAGACACACACATAAAACTCACCGCTGGTTATGAACCCGAAATCAGCCGAGAATGTGCAGCAAGCAACCATGTGTGTTCAGACGCTGACATTAATCAATGGCAGGAATTCCACCAAACCAGCTTTTAAACTCTGCACCCGACTGATTCAAACAAAATCGATTCCTTCCTCCTGTGACTTAAACACACACGGTACACAGTATATACAGCTGAACCACAACCTCATCGATCCAAACGCCTCGGAAACGGTTCAACCAGGGAAACTTACAGACGAGTGTTAATTGTCTTCATATACATTAGCAACTTAGCGCTCCGAGGGCCCAAAAGGCAGCGAGAGCTCTTTAAAGATATGGAAGTATGAAGTAACCACTGCTGACTGTGGACATTAGATGAGTTCAGCACTCGTTGTATTGGAGGGTAGATTTATAGGATCGACATTAACAAGCAGAAAGTCCCCACAGTTCTCAGTTGCCGATGGAAATGTCTTGTCATCTGCAACGTGTTCCCAACAACATTACCGAGGTTTGATTTGTTGAACAGGTCGGCGTCTGAGCAGATACCTGCAAAGCTAACCGCTTTACCTGCTCCCAGCATGTTCGCACATGAGCATGAAAGCACAACAAGATTTAAGAGTGTGCAGCCCGTCCTCCTGCTGGTGCGGCCGCCCGCTCTTAAATCTTGTTGATTTACGACTTTGTGTGTAACTAGTAACTGCACTAACATACCATAATGGTGTTTGAGTTACCTCTTTATTCTTTGTTCCCCCGTTAGACATTTTAAATTAAAACCGTGAGGTGAGAATATTTCTCCATCCACTACGCCCGCCACCAAACTGGAGAGAGTGGGGCGGGGTATTTATAACAACGCGAGGCAGCTGGACTCGGGACTCACAGGAGAATCCATCTTGCTCGGCTTCAAGCGGTACACAGCGGTTCATGATCAGCGTCCTCTGAGGATCTACTGGCAGCTACATCATGAGCTACAGGTGTGGTGCTTGGGAACAACAGGTGTGGTGCTGAGGAGGTTAACGTAGACGCTGCATCAGTTACTCAGGCATCAGAACTGGAGTGAATTTCTTCATAAAGAACAGCGCTGATGTTCTTCTTGACTCTTCTTTCAGTTGGCTTTGGTTAGGGTTAGGGTTAGACGGTTCATTAGACGGTGACAGACAGGTGGTTTATCCAATCACCTGGCCTGTATTTCTTGAAGGTGCCTGCCCTTTTCCAAACACTTTCCAACAGCGACTTCCGATTAGGACAGACACTCTTTAATGAAGCTTTGGTTAAAGTTCAACAAGGTCGTCCTTCCTCTTTTTGTTGTTTCTTTCCCCTCAGATATTTTAAATTCACCTCACTGCAGCTATCACTTAAACTGAGGTCGGTGCCTACAATGAAATGTGGAGCCTCCTAACAAACAGGTGCTCATGTCATTGGGGTGACCAAGAGAGCAACGTCTGCTGAATTAGGCCCGACAACACCTCCACAGATGCCGACAAATGCCACCGTTCCAGAACAAAACGAGCTATTACTGTAGCATAACTGTACTGTATGAAATATGAATGCTTCACCTGACCTGCCGCCAGGCAAATATTACAACAGATTTCCACACAAACAGAATTAAAGCCTGCACAGCGCTCTCTCTCTCTTTTTTCATCACCTTAAAGGAAAAAAAACAAATGCAGGATGAAACTCACAGCAGAGCACAAATTAAAGCCAGAACAAAATGTTCTTCTCTGGAAAAAAAAAAGACAAAAGGATACATAATTACATTCACTTTACTTTGCATCTGAATACACCGGTGTGGAGATGGAGAGCGATTCTCCTTTTGTTGACACACCAGGCAGATGAAGGATATGCAAATAGCGAGCCTTGACTCTCCAAATTCACCCACAGCTTTTATAATCAGTCTTTCAATCTGTCAGAGCGTAATTTTACAAGTGCTGCCAAGGGTTGTGTAACTGCAGACCCTGACCTTAAACACTGTTGTCTAAATGACATGATTCACCTTAAAAAGGTAAAGACAGACTCTGTTAGCACTCACATCTCTCGAATACATAAAAATAACTTTAGACATCAGGTTTCCACATGTTTTGGTGCCTTTAAGTGTGTAACTTGATGGTAGGTATCCAAAGTATGAAAAATAGACTAATCCAGGTTACATATACTGTAATAAAACTACGATTAAGTGTTACCGTCTAATAGAGAACGGGCTGACTGGTTGGTATCCAGGCCCCGGACAGAGACTTATGAACACCTTGTCTGCGATAGCCAAGTTAAGCAGACACATCTTAATAAAGCTGTCAGCAGGTAGCGACTCCAGCCTCGGCTCCCTTCGCTGAGAAATAGAAGCTGAAGTGGCTGAATTGGTTTGTCAGCATCTGCTGTTCACCGAGCAGCGTCTCAATAGATTTGTGGTTCAGCGTTACACGTGTCCGACTTTCTTGTTTGGGTTCTACAAGCTCGTCAGCGCCCGGCCGCCTCAGGTGTTTTGCATTACTTGAAAATTGTTGTTGTGATGTCACTAAATGGGGTGTGGCCTAAAGATGGGGCCAATATTGCTCAAATATGTGTGTTAGTGTGCAACCAAAAGCTTCTTTTTGATGGACATTATATAATATATATATTATATTACACATGTAACACACCAGGTACTTTTCTTTGAAAGTCTGACCTCACATTGCATTTTTATTTTTTGCCTTATGAGATGTTGTACGGTCGTCCCTCGTTATATCACGGTTCACCTTTCGCGGACTCGCTGTTTCGCAGATTTTTTTTGTGTAATTTTGCATGCTTCTTTTTTTTTTTACAGCGTGCTGTACAGTGTGAACACGCATTGTGTTCTGCGTCCTGATTAATTAAGGGAGTACTGTACAAAATGCGTGTAAAAAGGTGTATAAAAGTGTGTGGTTAGGGGTTTTACGGCCTTAAAACATGTATAATAATTGTAAGACTTACTTTGCGGATTTCGTTTATTGCGGGTTATTTTTAGAACGTATCCCCCGCGATAAACGACGGACCACTGTATATCAGTTTTTGATAACTTGACCGCAGTGCCCTCCCTCTATTATCTGTAAGGAAGGCGGAGTACCCGGAGAAAAGTCACGCACACAGGGAGAACACGCAACCACCAAACATACATGCATGCACATGCAGCACCACAGTTTGAAGCGTTAAGGCCAACGACAGAGCTGATGTTGGGAGCTGGGAGTGAGAGCGAGTGAGCTCCTTTCTCACCTTCACACAAATGACCAATCACAATGTGGAGTGTGAATGTCAGTTTCAGAAATGGTCGGACACGAATCTTCCTAATCTGATGTTGGAATGGAGCCGGAGGACGAGGTCTTTTCAAACTTTTCGATAGTCTGACAAAGCACTTCTGACAGAGGATACTGCCCTTTAGTCTGGTCTCTCAGAGTCCAGTCAGACTGATCACAATCCACCATTTACACCTGCCTCGTCAGGAAAAGGGGCCAGTCATTTTTGAAAGAACTGAAGAAGACAGATTAAAGCTGACGTCACGCTGCCGGACAAAAAAAAGTGCAGACCTGCCAGATATCACATCTCCGACCAAAGTTTCATTTTGGAAGAGATAAGGAGGAAGAGGAGAGGAGTGTTTAGAGTCAGTAAACGATATATTACTGCAGCTTTAACTTACTTTCATTTCACAGATTAAATCTGTTTTATTTCTTTCAATCTGAAGCTGTCAGTCCTTTTTGTTAGCAGCGTTTCTTCCAGACTGCGGCCATTGTCACTCACTTTAAATGAAAGTTGTAGCGGTGTCAATGCATTGATCTCCCCCCAAAAAAACGTTTTAAAGGATTAATTAAGTTTGAATGAAACACGGGCGGCAACTCTGGGACCAGACTCAGTGAAACAAGTAAAGACTCTGTTGCCTAAAGTGCCTTTGGTAATCGGTGACTTGCATCTACTGACAGATTCACAGAAGCACCTACGTGCACACATACATTTAATCCCTGATACAGAATCATGTGAAAAAGTCTGATTCCACAGACAAACATGAAAAGCTCTCGACGTGATATTCGTTGGGTGAGAATCAGAAAACTCTGCAGCAGCAACACGAGCGCCGTCTGATTCCCCGGAGCGGCTCGGCCACGCGGCCAGCGAGCGTGACTACATCACAGGCGCAAAGCTCACCCTCTAATTAGTGAACAAGTCTTTGGACCGACCAACACCGCGGCACCGTGGCCTCCCTCCCCTGAAAATGTATCCAAGAGCTATCCGGACCATCCATTCCTTCTCTTCTCCTGCAGACTACAAATGAGTCCAAGTCGGATGAGAGCACTGCTCATGAACAGGCGAGTCGAGGTGCCTCATTTGTACCCCGGCGAGCTTTCTCTCCAAACCCCAAATTAGATCCATTTTTAAGAAGCTGCAGTGGGCTGGTTGTCGTGATCAGAGCGACTGGCGACTTTTCTTTTAGCCCGGCTGGCAGCGCGGTGTGAAAATAAGCCGTAATGTGACAAAATGGGAATGAAGCAGCAATGGACGACAGACTGAGAGCGAGTTGAAGGAAAATGATCTATGCTCAGATTATTCTCTTTCCTCCATTTCAAGAATATTCCGTCTTCCATTGTACCTCTCAGATACATTTGGACTGCGGGGGAAAAATTGGGCCTGAAGGAAGTAACGAGAACCAAATCTCATTTCTACAAAAGGGGCCCCTTTATTTTCCCTCCAAAACACACAGAGGCGCTTCATTTATCACCCGGGCTTTATGTTAACTCAATGTATCTGAGGCGCCTAGAGGGAAACACAGCGAGCGCCGGGGATTCAGAAATGCTTCATTTTTCACTGTTGACAAAAGGGAAAGGCCCAGGCTGGCTCCACGAGTCCTGGACCAACAGAATAGATGCTTTTGCAGCACCGAGGGGTCGTTATTTCAAACCACTAACCAACCCACCCACCCAAACCTCCACACTTCTCACTCAACCCTCCTGGGTCCATTTCAGGAGCCGTATAATGAGAAGAAAACAACAGCCATCCTTCAAACCCCCAAAGGCCGAGCCCGAGCACAGCGCAGCGCCGTCACTGCAGTGACACAGTACAGGGATGTGATCACATTAGTTGATCATGAGAGCGACGACCCCTGGACAAATTAAAAAATATATCGCTGGATGTGTTTTTGTTTTTTTCTGCAATCTAAAAAATCTTGACCCTAAAAGCAGATTTTATTTTTTAAAGCGATTTCCAACTTGTTTTTAAAAAGCATTTTCAGTTTTGTGCCTTAATAAGATGTGCTCCATTTGCAATACAACGCATTTACAAAATATGGAAATGATGCAAATCCTTTAAAAAATAGTCGACTGATTTTTCCATTTTTTTCTTTAAGCAGCTAAAAGATACTAAAGAAACGGAAGAAAAATGAAATTTCACTTTGTTCAGGCCGTTAGAAGAAAAAGGAACAGGAGGAGATTACACAAAAAAAAAAAAACCCTGCATTACCGTAACAGATTGCATATTCTACAGGTTACCGTAGACAAAATAACGTGAACACCTTTTGTAACTGAACATATGCCGTCACACCTGCCGCTACAAAGTTGAGTCACATTGGATGCCAATTAGTACGTTTGGCTACGAAAGAGGCAATCAACACTTGTGAGTTTTTATAGAAACACACAAAAATGCCAAAAATGAAAAAAACATACATATGTTATGTAGATTTTTTTATATATATGGTATATATGAGTGTGCAAAATACAATTGAAACGTGATGGACTCACTGAGGGTTCATACACTCTCTGAAAAACTGGTTCTTGATGCTCTGGAGAACCTTTCTGTGCTGTCTAAGGTTCTTTGAGGAGCTGAATACCAAAAAAGTCTTTTGGTGCCTTTTTTCTGTTCAATAATAATAATTACTGGTTCTTTAAATTGACCTTTTGCAGCAACTGGGTTCTTTGAAGAACAGTTGGGTAAAAGGTTCCTCCGTGGCATCACCATGAAGAACTTTAAGTGTGTGGACACATGCCTCTCTGCTGTGTCTATGTGCTGGTTTAGCTTCTCTCATTCATCAAGTGTTCACGTCATTTTGTCTAACCTGCTGTGCCATGAAACACATTTCTAACATTCTGTAAACAAACTCTTCGTCTCGTAAGTCGACGCCGCAAGTCACGAGTTTCTCTGTCAGAGCAGATTTGCCTCTCGTTTTTTCAGGAGCACCTTAATTAGATATGGTTTCGCTCTCACTTGCATTAATTTGATTTCCGATATCAACTTTTCAGCCTTCAATCTGTTCCTTGTTGATCCCCCCCGCACCACCCCACCCCTGGGTGTTATTGCCTGCAGTAATCTAGGATGCAGTTTGAACCAGCAGCAGTGGCTTTGGTTATGTGTGTGTGTGTGTGTGAGTGTGTGTGAGTCAGTGAGTGGGTGGGTGGGTGAGTGGAGGGGCTCTATGAAGACAATGCCATGTGTAATTAAATTCAAAAGCAGGGGGCCGAAATGGCATCCAGGGCCACCTGGGGGACGAGAGACCATTAAGAGAGGAGAGAAAGAAAACGGTGAGAGAGAGAGAGAGAGAGAGAGAGAGAGAGAGATGTGAAAACTGAGAGAAAAGGGTGATAGACAGATGGGGGGAGAGAAAATGAGAGGTGGGAGAAAGAGTGAAAGAGACAGATGAAGAAGGAGTGAGGGAGGTGGGGGAGGTGAAGAGGAAGAAAAACGATGTGGAGAGAGAGAGGGAAGGAAGAGAGGATGAAGAAAAGAGGAAGAGGGGACAAAAAGAGAGGGAAAAATGTTTAAAACACTACATGAAAAACAAAACCTTAAATCAAACCTTAAAGAGCTGCATGTGTTTGTAGGATTTGAAGGAGTGAACAAATATTTTAGTTCATGTTTGAAGACATTTTGATTTATTTTTAATATCGACTTCTTCACACAAACCATGCGTAGTATATGTAATTAATGGGGAGTGAAGTCTCAACAAAAAATAAGCAGTGCTGTAGATTTATGAGAACACATCACTTCCAGTTTATTAAATGCAATAATTGAAGTATTCTCAGCCGATGTGAAAAGTAATGTTGAGTCTGACAAACTTACAATAGCAGGTAGAGTAAACTCCTTAAATTAAGTTTACCCAACACATCAATACAGCCGGTTGCTTTATTTTTTTTAAAGTTTACGAGTGTTCAGTATTGGAGTTTCTTTGGTTTTTGGTTTGGTGCCTTTACACCTGACTTGTCTGGATCAGTTTCATGGAGCGTTTCCGGTACAGACCGGTAAGCACGCAGAGAGGTCGATCCGAACTCGCCATCAGCAGTCATGGTACGTACGCGATTTTAGCTAAACTACAACAAATCAATCAGCTGATAATTGATCTGCATAGTATACACAAATCAATTTGTAACCATGGTAACAGCCATGCACGTCAGCGCGGGTTATTTCCACTGATTGGGCTGTAAAAACTGCAGAGCTCGTATCCTGTTGTGTACTTTGTCAGTTCATTAAAAAAAAAAATTAGGGACAGTAATAAGCTCCGACTCATTACTGTACAAGACCCCTCCTTTTCATACCCATTAGTCATTGTTCATTTGCATTACAGTAATATTAATATGTCTTATAATCATCATGAGCTCTCCGGTTCTATAAAGCTGATCCCTGAGCAGAATCTTCTCTGAATACAATAACATGCGATGACAAACTGAGGCCTGGTTAAAGTGAAAAGAGGTCAGCTGGTTTCAGTCCTGCTCGATTTAACGTTACCGAAGCTTTAAAACACAACTTCATGTTTGTGTCATCACAGGAAGAAGGAAGGAGTTCTGTAATTACACGCTTTTTTGCGTGACCCAGCTGTCGGCGAGTTCAAAAACTGTTCATGTCGAGGTGGAACGGAAACATTAAGATCCAGCATGTTTGTGTCCTCCAACATTCACTCACCCTCTAACTTTAACCTTTCTGCTTTTTACTTCTTCTTCTTTTTTTCCCACCGGTTAGTCTCTCACTTTGTCTGTCTGCTGCTCGGTGCTGGGCAGATATTGAACGGTGAGTTTATTAGAGCCGTGCAGCTGAAAACAGCTGCTGCTAGAAATATTGTTGATGAAAGAAGTGAGAATGAACCGTGAGCTGCTGTTAGGCGTCGATTCTTTCTCACCATGACGGACACTCTGTTATTAATGGTTAATATATATAAAATCTTTATTATGTAGAACATTAAATTAACTTTAGTATCAGAATTTAACTGCCAACTGCTCCAACGATTTTCACTTTCAAAATTTCCTTCAAAATGGGAATATTAGAGGTATGTTTTGAGGGTATTTATGGAACATTTCTTCACAAAATGAACTCCTAAAGCACGATGCTACAAAGTTACCATCAGGGTCATCGAGTCCACCCCTTCCCTGATGCGTAGTTAAACTCCAAATAAAATTACACAGCGGCCGTAATGTGTTTGTCGGCCTTTGTTGTGTTGAACACCGCTCGCCGCTTTAAACTGATGACATTTAGCTCTGCGTTTGATTCATTCACATTTTAAAAAGGCAGGTATTAAAACACCTCTATTAGTTACATAAACAATTCATTAAGCTGATATGACACCGGGGACCCCGGCAGGAAAACATATCCCGACCACCCACAACAATTAATGACCTCACATCAGCCGCCGCCTCGCTGCACTGAGACGGGAAGCCTTATTCTAATACGTGTTCATTAGCAGATCACCGCTCACTCTATGAAATATAAACCCAAATAATTATTATTTTTTTGCTTCATCCGCTGCATGTTTGGCATTCAAACAGTATACAGCCGCTCTCTCACTGGAGCAGTTGGGAACTGTGTAAAGAGGTTTTCTTTCTGAGAGGGAATTGTCATAAAAACTAATATTCCCCAAGTGGAGGTGACCTTTGAGAAATTGAGTCTTGAGTCATAAAACCCAATACTCCACAAATGGAACTGACCTCCGGTATGTGGAGGGGAAAAATGAAATATAACCCTGTTCTGCTCTCCAGAAAACTCTGATGATAAACTAAATTTGTGTAAATTTTGCCTCCAGTCTCAGATTTTTCCGACGCTCTCTCCATCTTACTTCCCCTTTTCTATGCTTTTCTCTCCACCCACCAACTGTCAACATCGGTTCCTTCTCACGATTTCAATTCAGGTGGATTCAATTTTAGTCTAGACCATAATTTTTTATAAAATTATTTACAAAGACCCAACTAATCCAACCATCAGCAAGCACTTGGCAACAGTGGCAGAAACCTCGAGCAGAACCGGGCTCATGGTGGACGATGTAGGATTAAGCCGCATGCAGTGGTGCCATCACATCATTTTAAAGTAACAAAAACAAAAATATTCTTATTTTCAGGTGATTATACATGCAATAAAACATAATTATGAATGCAGTTATCAATGCAGCAGAACCAGAGATGTCGTTTTTGGTGACTACATTACCCAGAATGCAACTCATGACATCACTTGAAGCGATTTATAACAATTTGCACACCTCCCTCGATTCAGAATAGGAAATAACGAAAAGTATTGTCATGGTTATTGGTGCTAAACTTCAGGAATGATGCCTCGTCTTTTCTTTTGTCCTTCCTCCTTTCCCCCCAACGTTTCCCTCCTCTCTCACTTCTATCGCCTTTTTATCCTTTTGCCACCATTTTCTTATCCTCTTCCCTCCCCTCTCTCTCTCCGCACACTCCCCCTGTCCCTCCAGAGCAGAGTGTTTGTGGGGTGTGTTTATAGGCCTGATAAGTGGCAGATGACGATCGCTCGGCGGGGCTGCAGATAAAGCAGCCAAAGCCGGAGACGCCATCTATCAAACCTCCCACAGCCGAGCCAAGCGTCACCCAGCTGAGGAGCGATCGAGCGAGCGAGGGAGGGAGGGAGGGAGGGAGGGCGTGGAAAAGGTAACAACTCTCCATCTTCCAACACAAGAGGAACTCCCTGACAGACCGGCCGACATGTAGCACTAAACAGTCATGTATTAACTGCATCAGGAGGATTCAGCTCAGGTAAGAGACGGACTGCAGAACACGAGACCAAATGATGAACTGACGCTTGTTTCCTGTTAATAAGCAACAAAAGAAAAAGAGACACGTCGTTTCCTGACCTTATTAGACCTTGATATGACGAAGTTATTTCACATTTCTAAACATGTTGGTCACCATCATGCTGTCCGGGATGGGTGAATCCCCAGTGCCATTTAAATAACCAACAAACAGAGCAAAACCTCGATTCTCTAAAAATACAAACTGAGTGGGTGGACTGCAGCGAGTGTGTCCAATGGATTACTTAAAAGTGCATTTTTTTTTTATATCAAATACTTGGTGGTTTCATCCTGGATGTGAGGAACAGCTGCAGATGAAGTCAGCTTCACTTAACATGGATTCCAAAGCATTCAGTAATATTTTAGGCAGGAATCTGGCAACGTATGCCAAATCTAAAAAAAAATATGGTTGGTGGCCAAACGGAAGCAAAACTATGAGCTGCAAATGGATCTGACCGTCTTTGAAATAGTTTGAGGATTGGTGGACCAATAAAAGAGAAGAGAATGAAAGTGTGTGAATAAAGTCTCAAAAGTTCTCTAAAGACCGCTGTAGCAAAACCCAATTTCTCCACTGTGAATCCATTTATTTCCCAAAGTATCCTAAAGAATCGCGGTCTCGTCAGACTATGAATACGTGGATAATAGTGCAGGTCTGAAGGGTTTTTCTGTATGTTTCATTCTTTGTCTATTGACCTTTGGAATCCATTAACATGAATTTAATCCGGCTGCAGCTGCTGTTCTCTCTGAAGGACCCCGACTACAGACTTTTAACAGCCACCTTTTCTTTCCACAGTGGGCGAGTAAACCTTTGCTTTGTCCACAGAGCTGCAAACGACTGCAGACCGATGTAAGAAGCAATAAATCCACCGACGTCCACGAGGGAATGCAGCTGGATACAGCTCCTATGTAAATTGCCAATGGGAAATGTGTGAGCTGACTGCCACAGGGAACAATGACACAGTCTTCAGACACCATTAACACTTGTCTTGTCTTTGAAATGACCAGCTCGGATCTTGCTCACTTTGAGTGGGAGGCAATACGTGTGTGATTCTCCATTAAAGTGTATGAGAGCTGAATTGTGCCAGCGTATAATTACAGGTCCTTCTATACATATATTATATACATACATCAGGCTGAATGATGGCTAATATATATATGCCGGGTGCTTTATGCAATGCAGATTGTTGTATCATATGTAATGGAGCGGTTCCCCTCAGCTTTACAGAAAGCTTTATAGCTTGTTTTACTCTCTGGTTATCCAGCAGCTTCACGTCTATAGACTATATATAAAGCATGGACCCTCAGAACAGTTGTCACAAATGTTAAAAATTAGCTATAGAGAGCAAAACTGATTTTTATACCAGGCTGTAAACGTGTTTAACTTGTCGGAGAGCTAAAACACTGAATGCATTCATAATGTGGTCAGCAACATGACTGCAAATAAATAATAAATATGTTTCAATAAACAACTGTAAGTTCGCCGTATCAATTTGAAAACTGACGATACGTCAAATGTGTGTTTCTGATGCCCCCAAGTGGACAAAAAAAACATGTCATCTTTACTCTTACTTCATTATCGTTTGTGTACTAATAAACAAATGAGTGTTAATTGGTGAGTTAATTAGTGAGTTTTCAAGGTGTTTATCTTTGAACACTGGACAGAACCAAGCTCATCCTTGCTTCTACTCCTTGTACTTAAAATAGGCTCTTCAACTAAATCAGCGTCAGTTCCATATGAATGCATGATATCGATCAATTACCTCATGTAACATTTAGAAAGCAAAAAAGGTTTTTAAATCCTTCATTGAACTCCAAACATCCTGGATCAGCTGGTGTGAATACATCAGTAAATCGAAGCACCCTCAGTGGAAAATTAGTTGTTGCCTAATTTTTCAGTCTATAATAACCAGAACAAATATGTTCCAGTATGTGATTATTACACAAATCAAACATGCAGCTGTACATATTTATATATATATTTTTGTCCAGGTAACACTTCAGTGTTCACATAAAATGCATTACCTATAGAAATGTGAAGAGCATTATGCCACAGCATACATTACAATCTAAATGTTAATGCCTATGAAGAGAAATGACTTTGCGTCGGCTCGCCGGTCGTCCTGCTGTCAGAGGTGACATCGCCGAGCGAGAGTGAGAAGAAAAAGCGGCGGGAGAAGAAGAAGAAGAAGAAGAGAGGCCCCACTTACTGCTCCTGACAGAAAAATTGACATGGAAAGCCAACACTTAACGCCTCCCTCCTACATCAGTCTCCCTCCATTCCTCTCCCCCTCCATCTCCTTCTCTCTCTCTCCCTCTGATGGATGACCTTTACAGTACATATGACTCATCTTCTCGGCTGACTGGGTGAGAGAGCATGTTAAAGAGTGAAAGGGAGAGAGAGGAAGACGCTGGCGGTGGCGGTGTTGGACCGGGCAGCCTGTCTGATCACCGGGTACTGCAGCATGGACCGGTTCTGCCGTATTACAAAAGTGGGAACTGGACAGTTTGACGTGGTTAGACATTAAAAAATAAAAGAATAAAAGAGTTTTTAGGTGCCTTTGCTTCCAATTTTACCAAAACGAAGGTTGAAGGTCGTGCGTCCACGAAAATCCACATGTCCAAATTTGTTTCTCCAACACTCTCTTGCCAAAGCCGTCTCTTGCGATTCACACGGTTTGGTTCTTTGGTTCGTCTTGGCTGTATTCACACCTGGATTTCACATGATTTTTATCTGCTGAGCCGCGTTCAGATCACCCACACAGCATCGGCGTCGGTGCCAAGTGAGCAGGGGGATTTTATGTGGCCATCAGATCTGTAAGGAAGATGCACTGTTGTCTTTTGAGCAGCAACTGGCAGACGGTTTCACCTTGTAAATGTTTCCAAACCTTAACAACTGAGCCAAGACACAACGTCTGGCATGCTGAAGTTGGACCAAGCTCAACTTCCATTGTAAACTCCAAACTTCTCGGAGTATGTGCCACTGCAGAAGCCATTCCTTCTTCTATCCATCATTCAAAGTATGTATCCATGAAGATGTGTCCTGTATTGGACTTGGAGGTCAGACTGAAGCTGCTTCTTGTCCTCAAATAAGAAAATAACCTCACAGAGACCAAAAACTAATCAGACCCAAATCTATCACGAAGACTTTAAATGTGTGAATACCAACGACATCAAAAGTAACCACATCCATATCATGTCTTTGCAGTCATGGTTTGAGGAATGCTCCATTAAACAATTACCTGCAACACAAGGGATTACGCAACGCAAAGAGCTTCAGGCATGAACCTACAGGCGACGACGCACCAATCACATCCACTTTAAGCAGTGATTGGCCTGCTCTGGATGTATGAAATCAAGGCGGCTTTGAGCTTCTCTCTCAAGCTCCAATCACTTTTTTTGTGTGTGTCCAAATGAGTCCAACACAACAGTTCTCTTCTGTGCAACTGATTGTGTCACGGATACGTAGACATGCAACAGACACACAAAGTTCTTGGCAGTGGAGGATTTTCATCACACCTTTGTTTGTACAGGTATGAACACTTAAATTTAGAAGTGGTCGGACAATCAAACATGCAGCTATGTGTGTGTGTGTGTGTGTGTGTGTTTTCATCCCCCATGCAGCCCGCTGGCTTTGCGCTGCAGCCAAGGCCAGGCGACTCTCACGAGGGGGAATCGTGTAGCGCTTCTCCTTTCGCTGAAATCCCACTTAGAGGAAATATCCTCCATTATCACTGGAGGGAGGACAAAACAGTCCAAACGCTGGAGGAGAAAACCTTGAGCTTTCAATCGTTTCCCCCCCTCTCCCGCCTCCTCACTTCTTCGTCTGAACAACAATCTATCCGTAAGATGCTCGAGGTTGTTCATCTTGTTCACGTCGGGGGCTGCTGCTTCTCCTGGATCTGTATTGACTGGAAAGCCATGACAAAAAAAGCTGCGCTTTTGTGTCGGAAATATTGGTAAAACATGCAGCAAAGCTGACCCTGGCACAAGACGGTCAATACAAGAAAATAAGGGAGCAGTTGAAAGCTGCACTGATTCTCTATAACCACTGAAATTATTGAAAAGGAGTGAAGCATTGAAGATAAATGAACGAATGTTTTCAACAGCAAGGACTCGCTCAGGTGTGAACGTTTTCATAACATCAGCTACTTATTTTACACCATTATCTGCATCATATTAAATTAGGATTTATCTCGGAGTTCATCAGCTATTATCTGGTGAGGATTTAGCCTCTGGGGACGACGACTCAGACAGACATCTGGAAAACTGATAAGAGATAACAGGGTGAAGGCTTCCTCTGCTGCATGATACACAAGAATGATGAGAACCTTTTCAAATTTTATATGAATGTGATGATTTCACTCAAAAATCAGCTTCTTATTTTACACTTTTGAAAACTAAAAGCATCCAGATGAAGGTGCCCGATTCTGTAAAGTTATTATTAGTGTTAGAGAATGTTTTTCCGTCTGCATTTTGATCCATCAAACTGCACATCGACAAATAATATTAGTACAAGGATGTCTCTGATGATTTCAATATATTTTGGAGTACAAACAAACTCAGAGATCCACTTACAAGCTTTTTTTTTTAGACCTTTTAACCGCGTAACGTCCTCGATGAAGGCCTTCATTTTCTCACGCCGACAGATTTAAAAAAAAAAACTTGAAGCACGAGAATGAATAACTCACATTGCATTGACATCACTGAGTCTAAGTTACATCCTGACAGGAAAACATAACAGACGCAGATCAAACGTCTGCCGTGTTCACATCAGCTGGGAAGCACTTTCATTTAAAGTGACACCCGCCCGGTCAAGCATGTAGGCATCTTTACAGCAGAGGGAGGAAAAGCCTGACCTCACACACACACACACAGTGAAAAACCAGACCACAATGTGTACGTTCAAGATGTATTAACACTTCACTTGGCTTGACATAGATGTCCATTGAGCAAAAGGGCAGTAGATCTATATCAGGATATGGAGTAGACGGGTGTTGTTCTACGTACGCAGACAGCTGTTGAATGATCTCATAACACCTGGAGAATTCATGGACAAATCTGCACAGTTTTACTCCAAAAAACGTAGTTTCTGCATTGACATCAGTCAACATCGCATTAAATAATAATCAATTTATAATTGGCTATTGAATGTTGAAAATTTAGCCTCTGGGGCAAGAGATATTTCGGGTTTTAGGGTATTTAGAAAACAGATAACGAGGTCAATATTCCCCCCTGCAGTCCGATGAACACGTTTCTGCTCATTTCCAACAGATATTCACATATGAACACAGATAACTTTAAAAAAAATCTAAATCATCATTCAATGATAGCTGATGGGTTCCAGGATTCAGACGACGAGTCGGACTTCTTACCTAAAATCTCTAAATTCTGCTCCCTATCCTTCAGATTCTGCATTCGGATGAAATAATGATTCATTAATATATGGAGTGATTGTTTGCTTTCTGGGTTGGCTCAAGAATAAAAACTAAAGTGATGTTTTCTTGGATTCTCAAACATTTAAATCTGCTGCCTTCATCAAACGGCTACATCGGAGATTTCTTCGACCCTCTGAGTAAACACAGTTTGTGCAAGAGCGGCGAAAGAAACAAATCAGACGGAGGAAAAAATAAAAATAAAGACTTTGGTCACTTTTCACCTCCACAAACACATCTCCCGCCTGCAGGTTGCCTCTCGCCACGATGGCCACATCAGACAAACCGCCGCGCAGGACGACAGCGGAGAACACATCACGGTATCAACACAGCCTGAGGGCGCACAGTGTGGCCTGATGGGTAAATCCACGATAAGAGAGAGCCTTTCACATTAAGACGTTATCCCTGCCACACAAGCCACGCTGTCCCACAGCTCCTAATTACAATCCAGGCGGGGTGAAAGGAAAAATACCAATCTGGTCAAGTGATAAACTCGAAGAAGTGACACCTGAGATTTGACGAGCTGCTATGGCTCCATCACGGGGGTCCACATCTAGGTGGAGGTTTTACTACACCTACTGCACCGTAATAAACTAATTCTACTCATATTAACAATAATAATGATAAGAGAGGCTTGCTGTGAGTGGATGGTGGCTCAGCTTTGGAGAAAAGCCAGATGACTTTGAGCAGAAAGAGGCAGCAGAGGGAGGGAGGCGTTGGGAGGGGTGCTGAACGCTGGCGGTCCCCCTCAGGAGCCCGAGCGATACAATCTAGATTGTAAATAAAGGGCAGCCTCAGGCATTAAAAAAAAAAGATGCCAGAGCCTGGGCTGTTTGCCACACTATCAGACTTTAAAAAAAAAAAAGCTGGGGAAGTGACTGGTGGGTAAACTGGCATTAAGCTGCCAGCGCCCACTCAGAAGCTACATCTGCGGGACGGATTCAGAGGATAAGAGGGAGATATTCCTGCAGTGTATCCAACGCCCGGCCTTCTTCCTGCAGGGCCGAGCAATTTCTGAGGTATTGAATGTCAACAGCAGGTACGGGGATGAAGGAGTTCACCTGTTTCTGTGTTGAAGGAAGACAGAGAGGCAGGTAGGTGTGCACTCAGGTGGATTTACAGGAAGGAGACGACCTTAAAAAACAGATACCGCTGATGCAGTTTGTATTTCTGGACACAGTTTGTGTTGTTGTTTTTTTGGGCGATATATCTATATATGAAACATCAGAGGTCTGAAGCTGCGTTTCCTGGAGAGTCTGGAGAAGGAGTAAAGTTCTGCACAGTGGGTGTTGTTAGCAGACTACAGCTAAAGTCTGTGCTGTCCACACTTTGCCTCTTTGGGATGAATTAACTCGACTACAAAAAGGCGAAATTCACGCAGATAAACATAACGGAAACTCTGAAACACGCAACAGTCCGTCCTTCAGAACTTTAGACCTTTAAATATTAAAACCATGTGTGTGTCCAGACCTTTGAATTCACCCGTTCAATGATTTTGATTTGGCATCGAGACGTAAAAAAGTGATGATCCGCGGGATTGTCAAGCAGCTGCTATAGATGAAACAGTCTATCGATACTTTCCTAAATCAATGAAAAGTACCAAGTGTGACATCAGCAGCCAGTATGTTGCCATGGCTACACATCAGCATCAACTGGATCTGTTTGGTCTCATATCAGCGTATATAAAAACTTCTTGATTAGGAAAAATCTAAATCACGAGTCATGAGTTAAAGCCCCGATCAGTAATTAATGAAAGGCTGATAAACATGACATTACCGTGCACGTTTGAGATAAATCATTCCACAGTGACCGTCAATATAAAACGATCTGTCCTCACGTCAATCAGCGATGTGTCTCCATCCCAAACACTGCATGTTGACTTCACCTTTAACAACAGACTCCTTCTGTTTTTTTTTTGGCAGGTTTGAATCTTTCTGATTACCTCTCCTGCATCTTTCACTCGCCGTTCAGCTGCAGAGAACAAAGTCAGGCAGGCGAGACAACCACAACACAATCACCACAAACGGCTCCATAATTTCGCCCCATAATCATGAGCGGGACAGTTTATTTTCTCTGAGTGTCATTATCGTCATTTAGAGAACAGACTGTGTCTCCCTCCCTTCATTCATATAATTACATTTTTTTTACAACGAGTGCAAGAAAACGACAGGTTGGAATTAAAGAAAGTTGAGAAAGTTTAACAGGGTTTAACGAATAAATCCAGAGACGGAGACTTTTTAAGCTTTGTCACAATCCAGCACAGGTGGACAAAATAATGGGAACACCTGTCTAAAATGTACGACAGCCTCTATGACAGAAATATTTCGAATAATCGCTGTAGTTATTTCAAAAGATGAGCAAAAAGAACTTTAAAATTTCAAATATGAAAATCAAAAAAACAACATCTGTCTTTAGTCTGTCTGTTCTGGGCTACAGTAGACACATGGCGGACTCCGCCAGGCTTTTTCTCAGATTACAAAAACATAACGATGCCTAATCTTCAGGTGATTAAAACTTATTATATTCCATTTCTGCCACATGCTGTAAATAGAGCTCGCTAAGTGTGACACACTGGACCTTTAAGATGAGCTTTCTGTCATCCTTCAGTCACTGTTACTGTCTCAATCAGGTCACGCTCACGTGATTTTTGTAGAGAATCAATCTGATGTTCTCTCCCCACCCGATGGAGCTTCTGGTTTCAGTCTGCCCTTCGGGGAGCGAGTCCTCTTATGTGATCTGACACTGAGCTGTGTGCATGAAGTCTGCTCTGTCACACACACACACATGCATGTCACAGCGAGAATGCAACAAAAACACACACACTAACACACACAGTGGTTTGAACACAGACAAAATAAATGACTTTCATTTGGATTTCATTTCCCTGATTGATATGCGAGCTCCTAAAATCGCCCGTTCTGATCTGAGGTAATCGGGAAAACTTTTTCCCCGTTCGTCACGTTTTGAAGGAATCTGTCGCTGAAGGCGAGCAAAGGATCAAACACGCGTCCACGTTGTGACCGCGCTGCCCGAGGCTGCGAAGAAATCCTCTCCTACTTACTTTAGTTACACCCGTACGCAGTTTTCTTGTGTAGTGAGGGATTACAGACAGACATTTTACTCACTTTCATGCACTCGCTTTTCATTTTTATCATATTTTATCTGCTTATGCTGTCTGTCTGTCTGTCTGTCTGTCTGTCGAGACTTTCTTTTGGTGATGTCACCTTGTTCCCAGAGCTCCACGGTGACTTTGGTCCGTATCATAATTTATAGAAACAGTGGTTAAAAAAGTTCTAAAAATAAGACCCAAGTCATAATGAACTGGGATTATCCTTGAGACCTATGAAAATATCATCATGGTGGATCATGTACATTACACCTACTATTATTATATACAGCCTGAGGCTGTGGTTGTTGCACTAATATACGTTGTGTAAAATTAAAAATCATTTCTTTAAAAAGACAAAGCTCAAACATAAAAAACATCCACAGGTTAGCAGATCTGTTTGTCACTCGTCTCTTTCCTGCAGCTCAGCTGTCTCATTTTCATTCAGGTGGCTCTGAACGCCGTGTGTGTGTGTATGTGTGTGTGTGTGTGTGTGTGAGTGTGTGTGTGTGAGATAGAGAGAGAGATCAGGCTTGAAAGTCGGACGCAGACCTGGAGCCCAAGGTGACCTCATTACCAACATTTGTTCCGCTTGTCGCTGCAAATCACACACTGTGTCCGTCAAGATCCGGCAAACCCAACGCAGCCCCGGCAGCCGGTAACCCTCCCGTCCCCGCGGCGGCGAGGGGAGAGAGCAGGGCTGCTGATGCCTCCTGATCCGTGACCCCCGGCAGAAAATCAGCAATATCTCTCGTTCGCGTTCGGACGGACTCTGGGAAAGTCTGAGAGGTGTCCGCCGACGGAAATGCAAACGTGACCCAGCGGCTGACCTCATTTAACGGGTTTGATCTCGGGGTGTTAAGAGGAAGTTCATGGAGCATGTAGGCAGTTCCTCCTTGATCTCCTGACCTCGAAAAAGTCCGCCCGGCAGAATATTGATGCAACCTGTGCAACAACCTGCAAACAATGCAAGTTTACATTTCTATCAGGATGTCGAAGTGTCAGCGGTGTATGAGGTGTCAGCATTACACCGTCTGCAACCAGGAGGAAAACTCAGCCTGATCACTGTGAGTGTATTCTTTACGTTCAGCCGTCACATCCTGCTCACGATGAACGTTAGAAGAGCAAATTCTGAGTTGAACCCGACAGGCTGGCAAAGAAATCATCTGCAACAAGGAAGACGAGACAAAATGACCATGTGGGTTTTCTGGTCTGCCACCTCGACGGCAATTAAAAGTTCTTGGCTGAGGATAAAAAAAGATCAGCCTGATGGATAAAAGACGACGAGTCCAGCTCTTTAAGAAGTGACCACTGTCATTCACAAGATGAAGGAAAGGGTGAATGTGTGTTGTTTTTCACACCTCTGCACACCTGAGGAATAAACCAGGCTGTCTTACTGCTTACGTCCGCCTCAACCTGGACCAGAAACTAGAGCATCCGATTGGCTGACTGTCTTGTGTTGGGCGCCGTGCACAGTCTTGGAGTTCAGGACAGAAGATTCTTGGATTCTGGTGTTTGTGCCCGACAGCTGACAACCTCCACGTCTGCGGCACACAGACTTTAAAAACGATAAATGACAAAGTTTCATGATATGACATGACAAGATGTATGACAGATATGTAGAAGATACACGACAACAGAATGTGTTCGATTCAAACTACATCCAGTTCTGCTACGACGGAGGCGATCTCTCTATGCATCGCTGTGTGTGTGTGTGTGTGTGTGTGTGTGTGTGTGTGTGTGTGTGTTGCTGTTGGAGGCGGCTGGTGATGGCAGCAGCCAGTTAACTGGTGAACATATCTGCCTTGGCAGAACCATTATGCAGGACTTGGTCCCATGCCAGCAGGCAGTGGAGCAAGAGAGGGAGCGTGTGTGCGTGTGTGTGCGTGTGTGTGTGTGTGTGTGTGTGTGCGTGCGTCAGGCAGCTCCCTCTCTCAGCAGCTGGTAGTCAGGGATGCGATGGTCTGGCCACGCGTCTGGAGGAATGTGGCTTCGGTGGTGGATCCAAATATCTGTCTCTCTCACACACACACACACACACACACACACACACACACACACTTCCTCCAGCTGATGCTGATGCTTTATGCAGGCTAAGTTTTTCCTGGAGAATCAGGACTCTGCTGTTGGACTGCAGCCGGCTCACTGTGAGATTACATGTGACGTGCAGGAGTCAAACCGTCGAGGCTGCCGGTTTAAATCCCACTGAGACCCGAAAAACAGCAAAGAAACCAAAGTCTGTGCTGACTGAGATCCTGCTTTCCTTCCCTCATCCCTCGGCACTGCTGCACCACCCGGACTCACTCCGATCCCCCCAAAGAAACATCATTAATCCCACGACGCTGATGATAAAAGTCGTTAACATCATATCTGACTTTCCATCGAGGTCTAAGAAGCACACAAAGATTCTCCAGTTCAGAGAAAATCACGTTTCTTTTTATCGGTTTTACAATTTAATTAGCTCCCGTACTGGAGGCCACACGAAGGCCAGCGCAGGCAGACGCATGCACAGCAGCGTGTGAAGGAAGGCTGGGCGTCAAACTCGCAGCAAACAACAGCGCTTCAAACAAGCCGTCAGACGACGTGAGCGGAGGCCAGCGTCTGTGTGACAGTCAAAGCTTTTATCCAGCAAATTACACAGACTGAGTCAGCCGCCTACAGATCCACACATACCTTCAGCGATGGATGTGATTGTCATGAAAAACAAAACATTTAATTCTTCCTTATGTAATGAAACAAAAAGGTAAACATCTCACCAACCAATTATACATTTAAAAATATGAAGAGCCTTTTTAAATGATCATGTCAGGCCAGACAGTAACCACGCTGCAATAAACTCAGAAAGTATTTTGAAAGCATTTACAAGTTTTGAATTAAAAAACAAAAACAAGAAATAAAACTAAAAATCTTTTTACGTTAGGTTGAGGTTTTTTTTGCCTTTTTCTAAAAAGATTTAAAGTTCTTAAAACTGCAAAACCATGACAGTATGAAAACACAGGCATATTTCAAACCCAGGAATTAATACAGGATTAAGTAGTATTTTATATTAGAGGCTGTTTATTGTACAGTACTGTAATATTTGATGAAATATATTTTACTGTCATGGTTTGCAGTTTTAAGAACTTTTAATCTTTTTAGGAAAAACACCTCAAGCTGACATAAAAACATTTTTTTGTGAAATTAAAGTTCAGCAACCTTATACGTGAACTCGACAGTACTAATGTCCTTTTACCATAATATTGTAAAAAGGTTGTGCCATATTTATTACCGTAAAATTCTGGAAACCACAGCTGCCAGTTTTTTTTTTTTACCGTAAAAACAACAGTTTCTTTTTTATAGTGGACATTTAAATCACCTGACTGATCAGCTGTTTCCTCCCATAGCTCTATAATCCATCCACACAGACCTTCCTCACATTAACACATGAAAGTCTGATTTCTGCATCGGTCTTCACCTCTTTCACACTCTTCCATCATCCTGTTCATCATCCTTTTCTGCTTTTCCACATGGAGAATCATCTTCATGTTACTTTTTGAGGAGCTTTGTCATGAGCTGAAGAGGTTTTGGATTTTCTTCACCTGTTTGACGTCTCATCATTTGAATCAGTGTTGACTTGTTAAATATTTAAAACCAGGATCTTTCCATCGTGTTTTCTAGGTGATTACATTTCTTCCAAAAAACCTATTAGCCCGAGCAAATAAGTTTTATTTGAATGTAATTGATTGACGACACAGTTAAACTATATTCCCGTTTAAAGTCTGAGAGTCTTTCACTCACTAAAAGTCACGTAAGTCACGTCCTGAAGCAACATGAACCGTCCACAGTGACTCCAGGAGATCCTGACAGCATCCAGGACGTTCAAACTCTTCATCGTGTTAAAGTAATCTACACAGAATTAACTGAATCTCCAGCAAAGTCATGATTCTATTCAATATTCACGCCCAGAAACAAGGCGGCGGCCTATTAAAGCCGGCTTCAAACGAAGCCGCTTATCTTTTTAATTAGGCCGCAGGTTGAGAGCTGGCGATATTGCACCCTGAGCTGATGTATATGTAATGTGGAGCGGTATTGATTGTGGGGAGAGAGGAGGCGACGGGGGGAGGGAGCTCCATTCAAGGTGCTCGCGCCGTGAACCGTTCAATACCGGCGCTAATAAATAATATCAAAGGCAAAACCTGGCTAAAGGTGGATGAGATGAAATCTCTTTATAATGCAAAACCCAGGAGGAGGAGAGAGGAGAGGAGGGATGGCAGATATTTCTTTCAGCAGGCAGCCAGGGCGACAGGATATTGCACGGAGCATGCAGCTGAAGAAACAAATAACCGTCTTTCATCAATAGCAGATTAAAACAGAAGCAGAAAAAAGATCCCTAATTATATTCTCTGGAGTCGCTGTGTGTGTGTGTGTGTGTTTTTCTGTGTGTGTGACTGTTTTGACACAGCTAATATGTTTCTTCTGTGAACCCACAAATATACACACAGCAGCACCGTCACCTCCACCTTGCCAGGTTATCTAGGTCTAATAGGCAATATAAGAAGCTATTTACACTTCAAGGTGCTAATGCAACACTTTCCTCAATCTTATTACCGTCGCACTGATTTTCTCACCTGTGACTTGACAAGTGGAATTAGACAAAGTGTTTGGACGGCAATATTCCCGCACAAACACAAACACAGACACAGACACACATGCCACTGTCTAGGCAGGTTAGCACCCTGACCTTTGCCGGTCTGTTACATTGTTGACTTTACTGCAGGAAGCTGCATGTCAGAGACGTAATTTAAGAGATGCAAATCAGTCGACCGTGTTCACTGGAGCGCTTGGATTTTTTTTTTTTTACATTTTAAATAAGAATCGGTTCAACGTGCAAGATGACACGCTGCATTCACGACTACTTCACGCAAAAGTGAAGTGTACAGAAATCCAATTATACGTTCATTTAAATTTACTGAGAGTTATTTTAAGACAGTGAGTATTTCTGTTTTTATGATTTGATATTAATTGATTAAACATCTTTCCTAGATATCTATTTAAAGTCTGTGTAAAGTCAAAAATAAACATGTGTTCTGAGTTTGTCAGACCAAAGAAGAAAGTGTTATTAACCACCCAGACAAATTTGACATGACTAACTTTGAAACACTCTGAGCTGAGATGATTTCATCTCCATCTCTCTGCTCAGGGTGGCCTCAGCGTGTCATCGAGCCGCCCTTTAAGGACCGCCCACAAAATCCTGAGACTGAAAACTGGTGAAAAACTGTTTGAACCTCTGACTCCACATTTCAGTGATATATCGTTTGTTTTTCACGTGTTTTCAGGAGCTATTTTCCAACATGTATTTAGAAAGAAATCTCAGAACCGCCTTTACACGGACGTTAATGATCGAGTCTGATTGCAGAATTCATCAATAAACGCATCATTTAAAATGATTCCAGGCAGCACAGATTCATCGTTTTGCAAACTTCACATTTTACTAAAAATGATTGAAATCTTTTTCAAATAGTCTATGTCACATGTAATCCTCTCAACAGAACTGATTATATTTTTAGCGTACAGTAAGAAACTGCTTCTTCAGACTGCAACAAACTTATTTTCTCTCAGCTTGGATGTCTAGACATCTTTTGACACTCCAGTCACCAAATAAAAGTCAGCTGTCCCTGTAAGTGACTCAGAATATTTCTTTTGAGTGACATAAACGAATTGTTCACAGGGACATGCCACTCAAAAAAAACTTTTTTTTTTTTTAAAGCAGCAAGAACCGAACAAGGTTACAACAAAAGTTACAGCCACAAATTCAATTAGCTTCGATGAAAGCGTCATCATTATTGAAGCTGTTCTTCTTTGTGTCAAACACACTGAGCATACTGTGCAACTCTACCATAAATTAATTTTAATGTTAGTCAGTGTGTCAGCTCACACAAGGCGACCAGCAGCCCTCCGCAACACATACGCAGAGCGGATGCCGGAGCACAGAGCAGATTGTGCGGGGAAGGAAATCGGCTACAAAATACAAAATAAAACCCTGGTTTATTTTCAAAATAAAATACTCCGTGTTCACCGCGGATCGAGTTTCATTACAAGAACACGTCATGATGGGCGGGGCCGACCTGAAGCCAACAGGTGAGAGGTTTTTCAGGTGTCTTTTCACTCCGTCGGCACCATGGATGAGGAGTGGATGGACCATGGATGGATTGATGACACCTCACATCCTTTTTATAAGGACACCAGAAAAAAGAGGAATGCCATCGCAGGAGTCAAAGAGACTACAGCCGGCAATATCGCAAGATCTCGTACGTTCTCGCGACGCTCGGTGTTCAGCGGAGCCGCACCTGAAACGGATCATGTGTGAGTTGGCGGAGGGCGGAGTACGCTGTCGTTCTGCATGCAGTGTGTTTTCTGGTATAACTATTAACATTTTGCTGGAAGGATAAGTTGTTACCCTTCAAAGAGAACCAGTGTTTGGCTTCATTTTGTTCCAACAGTGATTCTGTTGGGTTGTCATCTCACTGTAGACAAAATAGCACTTTAGCTTGAGGTGGTTCATCAGTTTTTACAACACTATGATACATTTAACCCCATGATACATAATTCCTTCCTTCCCATGGCTCTTGACAGGCAGACGCAAACCTTCTGTACTCGCCCTTTCCAGCCGGGAAATAGTCCGCACATTAACATGTAACGTAACGTCTGTGGTGCATCTACATCAGAAAGACGCTTTGAAAAACACTGAGAGGGCAATCTGGTTGATTCTGTGTTTGATTAATATTCATAGTTTGTCATGAAGAGGACGGGAGGTCACTTTATGGTACAGACATTTAGTCGAGACTTCATCTGGACACACTGTGAGTCAGCTGAAATGAGAGCTCTCAAAACTCTGCATGGTAACACTGCACATTTGTAGAACATCCGCAGATTTGGCCTCTTTAAAGCTGCCATGTGCTTCATGTTTTTACTGATTTTCAAACTCCCTCTGAGCCAAAATCACTAAATAATATGGTCTCAAACATATGCCCACAGGCATGGCAGCACAAAACAACAAAATCCAAAAGCTAATTCAGAGTATCTGATGTGTTATTTGTAAAAATGTTAATGTGCACCAAATCTTATTGGAAGGAAAAGCGCTGCTGCATGGTCAGTGTGGGTTTAAAGGTCTGTGCCTGTTCCTGTTCATGTCTCCAGGCCACACTCAACATCACAGGTGGACATGGGGACAGGTGAGCTCACCTGTACTTATGACAACACCCACCTGTGATGCAGGTTGGACGGCAGCATGCAGCAAGTTTAGTTCATCTGGCTGCAAAATTGAACTTTTAATTTTTTATTTTACTGATTTTCAGAGAGCACGTGAGGCAAGGTGAAAGGTGGGTCGTGTTCACATTACATCAGGTTAATGCGCATTAAATGTACATGAACAAATTCAAATTATTACCAAATATGTTTAACTTTTACTTCACAAGCGTGGACGTTCAGCCTGAGATGGACTCTCCATCTGACAAATATCTAATGCCGTCCATTGTTCACCTTAGAAAGCATGCAGCTTCTTCTTGCATTAAAGAACCATCTTTGATCATATCGCCAACACCGGCTACACACTCCAGCCCACTCTGCAAACCTCTCTGCCGCGGCACACTCGGTCGGAGAAAAATCAGTCGGCGACGTTGCGGTTTGAAGTCCCCCAGAATGCAAATTGAAAAATTAAGGTGCACTTCCTTAATCTGCTGTTCTAATCCAGCTCCAAAAAAGGAGTAAAAAAGAAAAGAAAAATCCGTAGGAAGGGCTACATTAATTATACACAAAAAGAAGAACTACAAAAGAGGGCCTGGTCTTTGAAGATACCGAGTGCTAAATGTCACTCGCAAGCCTTTGAAGCTCTCGACTGCCTTTGTCTGTCACTGCTCCTCTACATGAAACACGGTGCAGAGACAGACACAGCCGGCGACGGTGAGGGACATTTCAACTCGGGGGTACACGCCCTTAAAAAAGATACGGTACAAGAGGACGGAGTGCTCCACTTGTGGAAGCTGCAAACTTGAGCTTAGCGTCACACGATGCAGCCTCACACAGATAACATAACTAAATCTACAGAAGCAGATCTGCTGTTCAAACAGAAACTATTTACTCTGACTGCAGCGGGAACTTAGTGATAATTCATAGACGATACTGTAAGTCCTGCTCGTAGAGGACTCGGACGGTTAAATATTTACAGACATTATTGAAGATCTTAATCCAGTTCAAATCTGATGTTTCTGTAACTGGCAGAGTAAATACGTTCCTGAATTAAGCTGAATGTGACAGATAAACGTCCGATATATTTCAGTTTCTGTCATTGAAAATAGATGCAGCGTTGAAATAAAAAGGTGTTTTTTGCATTCAACCTCTATGAGTCAGTCAGAGACAACAGCACATCCCAGTTTTTAGAGGCAGACTGAGTTGGCTTTATAACGCCTCTCGGGGTTTCACTTTGTCATTGTCACAGATCCTCCTCTCTCTCTCAGAGTGCAGCTTCTATAATTTTCAATTTCCCAAAAAAAACCCAACCCTGAAACGGTCGTATCTGGGCAGAGCCACAGGTCGCCTTCAACAAAAAAAAAATCTTCAGATGATGAAACTGTGGTGTCATGGCTTCACCTTTTTTTTTTTCAGTGTGATCTTTCAATGCTGTGAGCACCACAAAGAAAACTCAGGTGCCAGCAGAAACACGAGACGGATATCTTTAAAAAAACCTGCAAAATACGAGCAGAGGTAAAGCGAGGAGGTGTGTTATTATTTAGGTGACCCGACCCTTTAAAGGTCGAGCAGTTCTGTTTAAAGGGCATATTAGACTGCTGCCAGAACACCAGAAATACTTCCACCCACCAGAAACAATTTGTACTTGAGAAATATGCAGAGCTTGAATAATCTGTTTAATAGTCCTGACGAAGCTGCTCAAGGCAAAGAGTTGTAATTTACAGGACAGGCAGGATGTGCACGCTAAAAAACAAGCCTGTGACAGCTCTGTCCCGGCTCGGCTCTTAAAATATTGATCTAATTCTCTCACATCAAAGCGTGATTCCAGATTCAAAACCAGTCCTTAATAGGCAGCTCCATCCTCGCCCTGTTCTACTTTCCAGAGAACCAAGCGAAGCCAAATCTTCGTTAGTCATTCTGCTCTTTTCTATTCTCCCCTTATCCGCCCTCTTTCTTTGTAGGAAAAAAGAAGAAATCATGAGAAAGGGAGGCTGAGAGGAGAGAGACAGACCACGAGAACAAGACTGCGAGAGAGGGAGAAATCAAGGGAGGTGGAAGAGGAGGCGGAGGAGGGGGCGGCGGGTGCACTTGAGTGCAGTTGTAATCAAGGCCTGTGCGCTCAAGAGGGGCCAATCAATCCAGCTGTCTGCCTCTACATCTCATCAGGCATCTTGAAGACGGCTAAAAATGTGTCGCCGGGTCCGGGCAGCCCTCCTCGGGCCGCGGAGAGAGAAAGAGAGCGAGCGACAGGCAGCGTCGGTCCGGATCCTGCAGCCGAGGACGACACCGTCCTGAAAACCTGCGAGTGTTTACCGCCACGTCCTGTGAGGGTGTGTTGTTTCACAAGAGTGAGTGATGTCACGGTGAATCCTCGAAAATCTACAAACTCGTTTCGATGAAATCGGCACAGCTGAACTTTGGTTGGCGCCGTTAACTGGCTGCTGACCTTTGAGGGAATGGAGAGCCGGGTCGTCTATAAACGGAGGAAGCGATCATATTAGCTCCATCGGCAAACGGAAACAAGATGGACATCAGGAAGAGGAGCTGCTGCCAAAACAACCACTAATGAACAAACTAAAAAAAAAGGAAATTAAAGTGGGCAAACGTTCGAAAATGAGGCGCTTCAAACCTCTGATGCTTTTATCCGTGTGAAGGCGATTCTGAACTTTCTTTAGTCAGAGGTTCAAACAGTTTTTCACCAGTTTTCAGTCTCAGGATTTTGTGGGCGGTCCTTAAAGGGCGGCTCGATGACACGCTGAGGCCACCCTGAGCAGAGAGACGGAGATGAATTCATCTCAGCTCAGCTTTGACTACTTCCTCCTCCTGCATGACGCTTAGAGAGGGAATCAAACGCGTCAGTACTCCAACCATGGTCACCTCGTCCACATAAAGGCCTCTTTGGCGATAATTATGTCCAGTGATTCTCCAGTACATTTAAAGTTTATAGTCATTTTTATGCTTTACTCGTGCCGGCAGATTTTTGCAGCATGAAACTCTAAACTGTGTTTGCACCAGTGTTCCCAGGACAGATCTCTGCACATTTAATGAGCCTGGCAGTCGAAGGAGGCCTAAGACTGGGACAACACTGCCTACAAATCACAGTCTGCAGAGATACAGAGTTCTTTGTTGGGATCTGTGTCAGGAACTTGCATTAATCTTCATCTAATTTACATCAGCAACATCATTTTTAAAAGGTAAACAAGGTTTAAATGCTTATACTATTACAACAGACGCAAATAGAAACAGGTTAGAGCGGAGGACAGTCTCCCTCATCAGGGCCTTCATGTCTCTTAATATTTCAATAACTGTACTTCTGTGATATTACAGGTAACCATATGTCATATTTTGTCCCAGTAAGGAGGCTTAAAAAAAACAGTAGGATGAAAATGTGATAATTAGGAGCAGTCATCAGACAGACATGCTCATTAAATGTGAGGATATTACAAAAATTCCACAGGATCATTTTTGCTCCTGTCCGTTGCAGTTTTAAAAAATGTATATTAAATTATTCAATCTTAGTCCTAACAAGTTTTTAGGGAGGTCAAGGTCTGTTCTTCCGTTCAGCTGGGATTACAAAGTTAGGGGATATAAATTATAGGTAATGCAGTGGCATTTAAATGAGATTATAAATAAAATATGAAGCAGAGAGCCACCTTGACACTGTCCCATCATTTTGAATGTAAAAGTACTATTACGAGCCTATTCACGTAGAAATTAAAAAGCGAGTGTTGGTTTTGAACGTGTGCTCAGCATCCCTTTTCCTATCTGCGTCTGTCTCCAGTCCGAGATCCGTCACCGCTTTCCTGAAAAGCAGCTACGCAAACGGCACAAATGACAAACCAGCGTTAGGAAGTGTGAGAGCTGCAGCGGAGTTCAGCACGCCCACCTCTCACGTACGGCGTTCTGCCGCAGCACAACCGAACGGAAGCCCTTCTCCGCCACAGCTCTGTAGCCGGGGGAATGTGATGCAAAACTGATGCAAGCGCGAAAGCCAGCTTTTCGCTACAAGGTGGCCATCTGGGAGAGGTCTGCCAACCCTCGCAGCAAACGTCAGGAGCTCAGGCCAACTCGCAGAGATCCTGCCAGCTGCAGGGAGTGTGGAGAGAGAGAGAGGGCTTGGCAGTGCCAGCAGGCCGCTGCCAGCGCCGGGGAAATCAGGCCGGCTGCTTTGGCCGCTTGGCTGAGTGGCTGGCAGGGTGGCTGCGCGGTTGGCTCGGGGATCACGTTGCACCACTGTGCAAACTCGAGCTCGGCACAACACCTGTGTCCTCCCCCCCCCACCACCTCCCATACCTTCCATCCCTCCCCCTTCACTCACTCGACGGCGGGTCTCACAGATGCTCGCAAAGCTCCAGAGAACAGCGCACAGCTCTCCCCCTGCTCCCTCTGAAGTCAGACCAAAATAACCACAGGTGACTCTGGATCTGCAGGGCGGAGGATGAGGCATCGTGCAATTCAGAAAAAAAAAAAAAAACGCCTCCAGCTCTGCTTTGACGACGGGCGAGGAGATAAAAACGCGGTGCATCGCTGAACGCCAGCGCACCCCCTCGTCCGTCTCCCTCCCCGTGTTGATTCTTTTTCTTTAGCAGCAGGTGAGAGAAACTTCTAGCATCGATTAGCCTTCGGTGTGCGATGAAAACTGATTAGCAGGTGAGCTGAGATGAAGTTAACTCAAATGGATTTCGCCTGCTCCTGAAGGGCACGGAGGGGGGAGACTGGCTGGATGGATCCCAACGCTGGAGCTCTTTCCAATGCAATCACTCCGGCAATCAATGGGAACAATTAACAAGAGTTCCACGCAGTGACGGCGATGACACAAAATCAGTCGGCGGTGTTGCTGACGACAGCCTGCATGGATAGTTTGTCAGATATGACCACAGGAAAAACATCTAAATGATGAAATTCAAAAGGTTTTTAACTCAACATCCAAATAAGAAGTTCAGAATTTTAAAAAATAAGATTTATGTGTTTTTATAAGAGGGCTGCCTTGAGAGGCAGCTGATGTCAAGACGGCATAACACTGTTGACAATTTCCAGGCATGCAATTTCCAGAGGAAAAGTAATGGCGTTGACGATGATGATGATGATGATGATGATGGCCTTTGAAAGGCAGTGTTAGGAAGCACTCTGCCGCTCTGAGAGATAACTGTAAATTGTCCATAATCACAGGATCTGAGAGCGTATAGGCTGACAAAGTCACGCAGAGACATCCAGCAGTGTGGCAACGTGCAAACTCGTCCACGTAGATGATAATTTGAGCACATTACTTAGGCGTAATTATGCATACATTTCCTCGCTTTGTTATGACACACAGCGACATGCGGGCGAGTCGTCGGCGCCGCGATGTGGGGGATGAAGAAGGGACTCGACTAGCAGTCTGAGGTCCGAGGGCCCCGCACATCAATAACAGGAACGGGAGTGAGGTAGATGAAACGCATTACTCTGACCTAAAGAGCTCAGTAATTACATTTGGCATTTTGACAAGTGTTTAGCTGCAGTGAAGGTCAGTCCCGTCAGTGCACGAGATCTATGCTAATCCACTCAGACGGAAGAAAACGAGGAGACGAGAAGTCGAGGGAAGGGAAGAAAAAAAAGGGCCCAGACGCAACTGATGCTTTTGTAAAAGTAACCTAAACCCTTCCTCCGCCCGGGCATCGGGAATCTGGTCGGAGGCTCGGTGACAGAAAGAGATCGGCTGTCAGAGTTAAGTGACACTACTTCCTCCTCTACGAATGCAACCGGTGAATAACTCAAACTTCTCAATCAGGGTTACGTAAAGAGAGTCCAGACGACTGAAGGGATACAAACTTTTCTAAGTATCTAAGAACTGCAGTTCCTCAAACGTCCACTTGAGGCTGGCTCCAGAAGTGAGTCAGTCTCCATAAGTCCCCATGTTTCACAGCAGAAATAAACATGTTTACAGCCTGGTACAAAAAACAGTTTTGGTCTCTGTAGCTAATTTCCCCGTTCATGACAACTGTACTGAGGGTGAATTTATATACAACTCACCTGTTCACATTATATTAAGGCTTAAATTTATGCATTGGTGGCTGGTTTCAGTAACCAGACCTGCCCTTAAATGTCGCTGAGCTTTACACTTCACCTACAACCTGTGGGCGACACAACGTGGAGACTACCACCTATATTTTATCTAGGAATCATGGAGAAGGAGCCACTGGAGGATCTCAGGCTCCTGTGTGGAAAAGAGGTCACTAATACAGACAAGAGCTAGAACAATATTAGGCTTGAAGAAGGTCATTAAAATCCCAAAGTCAACTATAAAAAGGCACCGCGAGCCAAAGACAGTATAAGATGTCTGGCTGCAGCAGCAGCAGTTTGAATAGGTTGGTGTTAGGGGAGAAAAGGTTAAAGCCTGAATAAGTTACACTGGCTTTTATTAGTGGAGAATTAAAAGAGTGTCAAACACATAAAGTCTGCATCCTCCACCTCTGTCTGACAACTTGATTTATGCAACATTTATAGATATTTTACATTCAAAACAAAATGTTTAAAATAAAGCACAAATCTCTAACAACATTTTAAGACGTTCTTTTTGATTGATGTGTGAACTGGATAAAAAATGACGAACACTTCCCGCCACTTTTGCAGGGTTTTTTTTCCTCTCCATTAATTAGCATGTTAATTAAGCCTTCACCGGTGTCCCCTCTCCAGGGGGACAATGTCTTTTTAACTTATTAAACTGATAGTGACCTCTCTGCCAGGAAATTATTTACATGTCAACACACAAATCAAATTTCAGATGCAACATTGACTCACTGAGCGAGCGGCTATTGTCTGCCTCGAACAAAGACGGGGTTGGTTTAACTCGAGAAGACGCTGCGATGGCAGGAAAGACGAGAGACAAGAGAGACAAGAGTCTGAGACTGACCAACTGTCCTAACCGTCCGTAATCCCCAGAGTGGACAGCTTTCGGGCATGTGTGAGTAACTATCTTCACGCCAAGAGGCATGATTAGCATGTATGCAAAAACAAGTAGAAGTCAAATGAACAGACGGTGCCGGGGTGAGGATACCTCAGCTGCTCTCCTCCTGCTTTAAGTGCTAATTGAGCTGCCCGCTGTCCTGACCCTGACCCCCGGCCTATTCACGGGGTCCCGTTCTCACGGCCGTGACGCACCGCTGGAAGTAGCCTCTAGGTCCCCCCGCCCACCCTCGGCCGGACAATGAGGGTCACCACCCTTTGCTGCCCACCATCTTGACATCCACCCCCACGTTTGACAATGGCCCCCGGTGGACCCCGGGAGTCGCTCACAATAGGCGGACGCGCGTGACAGAAGTGGTAACGTGGCTTCTTAAAATGCAACACCGGGTCTGGCCGGCACGGCTGCATTAATCGGACCTTTTGGCACCTGGAGGCCGGGGTCAGGATTGATCCGGTGTAAGACGGAGAAAAATGATGAGGTTTAAACAGGACGCCTGTGAGAGCGCGTTCAGGGCTGCCTTAAGTTCCAGTATCCAATAAGAAAAATCGACAATACGGACACATTAAAATACGTTTTTAGGCATATTCACTCCAGCGGTGCACAGTACTCGATTACTCAAAGGTGTTAAAATGAGCTCCACCACCAGCTTTAACATTAAAATGTTGTTTATATCTTGACACATCAGTCAGAATAATTCAAAAATATAAAAACTATGTAATACATGCGTAATATGTAAGCATATGATTCTGAATGAATAATCTATGAATGTATTTTATTTTGTGTATGTCTGTGTGTAGCATCGGATTACATGAATGCTGTATATAAATAATCTTATATTTGTTAGGATATACAGTTTATAACTGTTATATTTATGGCATAATGACTATATATATAAATAAAGGCTCATGTCTACCCATCAAATTCTGCTGAGTTATAATCTGGGTCTAAATCAACTCTCAGCAGACAAACTTATTCATATGCAAAACATTCTATTATATAATATTCTCAGATTTCATATATTTTTTCTACTTTTATTCAGTATTCTCAGTTGTCTGTTTCAGTTTTCTCACGACTAATTTCCTGGTCGTTAGAAAAGCTCGCAGTAGAAAGAAATTCAATTCGAGCCGCGGCCTGCAAACCACGTTAAAGGATCCGAGTTCGTCTCCCGCGCGCTGCACATAGTTCAGTGTTTGAGCATTTCTTTGGCACGCCACTGATGTCTTACTGATGTATTTGCGGAGATTAAATCAAATAAAAACTGAATTATTTTTTAACACAGCTGCCAGAAGCATTCCACCAAAACACACACACAGTTTGTGACAGACGAGACGGACGTCCAAACCTCGACCGTCCGCTGCCGAGCGGCTATAAATGATGATAAAACGCCGTCATTACGATGGCCGTGTAAAGCTTAATGTTTCAGAAAAGCACTATAAACCCTGGCCAGGGGGGATAATGTACGCTTTGGGATGGATTGATATTCTAGTTGAATATGACAAACGACACTTTAAAGACGGTCCGCCCACACTATTGCACTTTAGCTGAGAGAGGACGCTGTATTTCATTTCGAGCACGTTCTGTCAAATGTTTGCATTAATAACAATCGAGGCTCATCCGTGACCCCGCCGAGCCGGCGGGAGCGCCGGGCGGGAAATGAGAACGCCAACAATGGCACTTAAAAACAGGAGAGGAGCCGTTGCATAATCAGCACAAAGTGTGTGTGTGTGTGTGTGTGTGGGGGTGAGGAGGTGGGGTTGTAATTATCAAGCAGGGATGAGATGTTGGGGGGAAAAAATAGATAGTGAGCTACTCATTTAAGTTATTTGGAGGGTGTGTGTGTGTGTGTGTGTGTGTGTGTGTGTGTGCTGGATCTAGGGAATATCAGGAAAGTTCTCTCTCGCTCTCTCTATGGACTGACAGCTTGGCTAATGGCAAACATTCCTCCTCTCTTTATTCCCCACTTCATCAACACCCTCGCCTCATTACCGTGAGTCACACTGTGGCATGCACACACACACACACACACACACACACACACACACACACACACACACACCTTCACAATGTCTGTACTGCTGGATTGCGCCCTGAGAGATTATTGCAGGGACCCTTCTCCACGTGAGAGAACAGGCTGAACTGAGTCGGTTTGATTTGGAGGATGTTGAAAGAGAATCGCTGCAGAAGTGTTTCCACTCTCTTCAGTCAGGAATAAAAAAAAGGTGACGGACGAAAATCACAGAACACCTGACAACGAGCCAGAGCCAGGGCCCGGTTTTGATCCTATACCCGATGTGACATTGACAAGGAGCTTGCTGTTTTTATTCTCCACATATCCAAGAATGGAAAAGCACCAGAACACTTTGACTTCATGCATTTATCTTTTGTTTCTATGACATCACAGCATCCACCAATGTATGGACACCTTCTGCTTTCACTGGAAGAACATTCACGACTATTTGTAAATGTCTTTGTGTGATAAATGTGTTGTATCGTTGGCCAAGAGCGAATACACACGTTAGTCTAACCTCACAGATCGTTGTAACATCGTAACTTCATTCAAACTGGACAGAAATCAAATAAAACTCAACAAGCAACAATGGTCGAAATAAATTCAGGTGTCAGTGCAGGGAGGGATCTACAGTCCTCCCTCGCTATAACGCGGTTCACTTTTCGCGGACTCGCTGTTTTTTCGCAGATTTTTTTTAGTGTAATTTTGCATGTTTTTTTTTTTTACAGCGTACTGTACAGTATGAACGCGGATTGTGTTCGGCACCGTCAGAGGAACTGTGAAATACGCGTGAGTTACTGGTAATAATTTCTTATGTGTCAAACCTCGTAGATTGATCATTAAAATTAAATTTGTTAAAAATGTTTGGGCTTGAAAACAGGTTTTGATCTTTGGTTTCATTTACTAATACAGTATTGTACTTATTTTTGTTAAATCTGCGAAAGTTTGAACTTTGAGAGTTTAAATAAGAGAGAAATGTGAGAAAATGAATAAAAGTGTGTGGTTAGGAGTTTTACGGCCTTAAAACATGTATAATAATTGTAAAACTTACTTCGCAGATTTCGTTTATTCCGGGTTATTTTTAGAACGTATCCCCCGCGATAAACGAGGGACCACTGTATAAGAAAAGCTCAGAGAGCATTAACACAACACTTAAAGTCAGAGTAAATGTTCTGAGTTTGTCAGACCAAAGAACAAAAAGTTATGAACCACCCAGCCAGATTTGAATGATCAGAAATATCGACAAGTTTATGAAACTAGGAGTCAAAATCATCTCTCTGCTCAGGGTGGCCTCAGCGTGTCATCGAGCCGCCCTTTAAGGACCGCCCACAAAATCCTGAGACTGAAAACTTCACATTTTAGTGATATATCGTTCAAAGTCTTTTCACGTGTTTTCAGCAACTATTGTCCAACATATTTAATGTGTTTTGAAATAAATCTCTGCACTGACTTTAAGTCACAGAGGTCAGAGCTCTTCACACAAGAAATCGTTGCTTGCTGCTATTAATGGTCTAAAAAGTCCAAATATAACCTTTAAAGTTCAAGTGGTTTCAAACTCGGGTGGTCTTGTTAAATTAGTTTGTTTGTCCAGCTCATACTTATGCGAGACCGAAGGCGACATTGTGTGTCCTTTAGAGAAAAAAACTCTTATCAGGCTTTTCGTATTTGCGAGAGGCATTAACGAACCGACTCATTTCCCAAACACAGTCCTGGTGTCTCTTGTATGTTTTTTTAGGCACACGTCCAACTCTCTCCGATGGATTTTCCACCATGGAGCCAAAACGTGGCTGCTTGGAGATTTGTGACACAACAGAAAATCCTGCTGGCTTCCTGTCAATACTAAATACTCACCCAAACTAAACCAAACTGAACACAAAGGGGTAGGAAAACTCGCCACAAAGTGCCAGTGTGGGTATGAAGAAAAACACATTTTCACAGAGGAGTCATAAGTTTTGAAAAACGTTCATGTGGGGCCTCAGGTGCTGCAGCAAGCCCATGATAATGGCCTGTCTTTTTTTTTTTTCCTCTGTCAGTATAAAGGCAACATTACTCAAACCTACCAGCCACGTTGGCCACATCTGCGGTGCTGACGTTCTGAGAGTTTGGGCTCACTTTGAAGGTCACAGCCGGGCCCACCACCCTGTAAAACACACACACACACACACACAGAGAAGCTTTACAAAAGACATCCTCAGAATCTATTTTCCATGGTGGCGAGCTGTTGTTTTTTTCAGACGGCGGGAGAAAAAAGCAGTTGTGCTCATTAAAGCTCGGCCATACGTGGCACTCAAACGAAGAAGAAAAACAAAACAAAAAAAAGAGCTTTAACCTGTGGCGATCCTTTAGGCTGCTGCAATCCCCATCACCGCTGAGAGATAACCTCTTGAATCTCAATGTAATGCGCCCGGCGGCATTTAAGCACGCTGGGAAATGAAGAGAAGGGGGTCGCGGGGATGAGAGGATTTTGGTCATCAACAAGAGGACGCTCCGATACGTGATTCTCAGACGAGCCAATGCATTTCTAGCAGCCGAGCTTACGACACATTTACATTTTGATTCGACGTATGGTGATTGCGACGCGTATTGTGTCGTGATCGAGGTAAATTGAGGGTGAAGGAATCTGAGAAGACAACAGACAGACTTTCTACTGTAGGTGCTTTGGAAGCAGCTTTTTCTCCCTGCCCGTGTTCATCCAACATTCATGCCAATGAAGCAGCTGGAACTGAAACACTGACGGGAACAACAGAGAAGAAGCTGGGTGGTCAGAGGCGGAGCGGAGTCTCCAAATGTGATTAACCTTTTGTTTTTCCTGCTGTAATTCAAGACTAAAGGCCCAGCAGGAAGATATATTACCAGGTCCCCCTCCAGGAAGTATTGTGTGCCGCTATAGGAAGTGACTGCTACTGTAACTCGACATTATAAAATATGGCGACATCATTAATGGAGCCGTTCCTAACCTGAAGCTGTTGGGAGACATTCAAGATGTTTTCAAGGATTCAGAAAAATGGTTTTCGTTTCAGGTTGATGGATTTAAATTGTTGCACTCTCATTGAGGGGTCGGAGTGTTTTTGCAGGCCGTGCTTCACTTTCAGAAAATAAAGTAAAATGAGAGCAACACAGAAAACAAAAAAAAACAATTCTACCTTTTGGACAAAATGTCCTGTCTCTGAACATCTGCACAAAATGTCCGACATGCACAGTCAGGTTTAATCTAATACTCACAAAACCTTTAAGAGATCTCGTGTCTGCCGGACAAATCTCATTCAGTTTTTCTAATGATCAATCATCCAGACAGGAGATACTCGCCCCTTTTTGTGACACACTTTCCATCCTGTTTCCCCAAATATCAGGTGAACTAGAAACACGGTGAGCATCGGGCGGACGAGCCGGTTCAAAGAGCCGGCTCCCGTCCACGCAATGAAAACAATCGGCTACAGCAATTTATTGACATTAGAATATGTACTTTTGAACAAAGGATGTGTTGAGTAATTTAAGTGATATGTGTACATGCTGAATTATAAAAATGAAGAGTCGTTTGGGAGCCAGAAGAGCTCTTATTGGCTCTGACTGAGTCGAATGATCTGGCTCACTAAAATTCCCATCAGCATCCACATCACTGACGGTATAAGGAGTGGACAGTGTAAAGAGCTAGTTTGGAGCTCAAACAACAATCAACAAATCACTACATTTGGCTTCGATTCTTCAAATAGGGACGTTGCACCATCCATTAGAAGATCCATACAATCGCCACAGATTCCAGATCAGTGTCGATCGATTCAGCATCCAGCTGATGTGTATCTGCTCTTCTGCTCCTGAGTAATCGCGTTGAAGAAAAGGTGTTTTTGCGAGGTCGTGGTAAACTTGATCCTGACTTTTGCCGCCAGATTTGCAGAAACTCCCTCATGGCGTTCCTTAGATATCTCGTTCATATCAAGAAGCGGGACGGACGGATAACCTCGGCTGTCGCGGAGGCGTAAAAACTCCAAAGTGTCCCTTTTTTTTTTTTTTTAAAGATTAACAGCCTTCATTTGACATTCCCAGCCAGCCAACTATTATTGTGAGTTTTTAATTGGGGTTTCTGGGGCCCGGGGTCAGCGTATCAAAGAAAAACACAAACAACACCAAACTCAAAGAAGCAATGTCGTAGTATTCTAACATTTAAGGTGCAATAACAAACTAATTAGACTGGGTCAAATTAATGAACCCCAGGGGGGAAACTTGCTGAAGCTTAGAGCTTGAATTAAAAAAAAACAACAACTTTCCTTTATGTTTCTTTTGTTATGAATCCCTGCTCTATTCTACACATGATTACTCCACATAACATCTTCTTCAGGGCCGAGTTTAACGTACAGCCGAGCAGCCGAAGAGACAAATATTACAGCTCGTCTCAGCCGGTCCATCTGAGGAACTCCACGCGAAACTTTGCCTCATTTTTCTGATCATTACTTCTCCTTCGAGGAATGAGGCCGATATATTTGTCACATCTATGAAGTGATTATGAAGAGGAGGGGGGGGATCACTCCTCTGCCACCTCCGCACAAAGACGCCACGTCGACTTTGAACCTTGCAAATAACCTCGTCAC
This sequence comes from Larimichthys crocea, assembly GCF_000972845.2. Lineage (NCBI taxonomy): Eukaryota > Metazoa > Chordata > Actinopteri > Sciaenidae > Larimichthys > Larimichthys crocea. The sequence goes on from NC_040012.1 coordinate 3,781,705, forward strand.
TCACCGGGGCCAAAGAAGCTCACATGAGGTGAGTTTGGGAACTTTTAGGACACATTTGGGAACTTATGAGAATATAGTAACACGTAAGATATAATACGTATGATATCTGCATGTTAAGATTGAGTTTATTCACCAGGATTCAGCGAGAAGCTTGAGGCCTTCAGTCATGAAAAACACACAAAACATTTGATTTTATATGTTAATCAAAAAGTGATGAATGCACCAACGTTGTCACGATCATAAGAAGTTTTTTTCAACATCATTGGCTGATAAAAACCCTTTAACGTGGTGAAAAATGTATTTTCAATAAGCTGCAAAGAAATCGGATCGCACAGAAAACAGATGAAGATGATAACAAACGATACATCCCAACACCAAACTGAAAAATGACAGCTACAAACAGTCGTACTGTTAACGACAGAGACGAATCCTGCCAGGTTTAAAGAGATAAAGCATAACTTCAGTCTTTGGTTGGAAGAACGACAAACACATTTACACACTGTGGTACTAATACTACCACCTCTTTGTACTTTCTACATCTTTGTAAAGTATTTTAGACAAAGACAATTCTTCAAAACAAACAGTATTTATAATTATTTACACATTCGTCAGTGATGGAAGAAAGAAACTTCCACTGACGTGTGATAGCGCATCAAAAATGAGAATCTGCTCAATTTGAGGTCATAAAACAATAAAAAACAAACAAATGTTTTGCATTATTCTGAAGGATTATACAAGAATCTCTAATCCTTTAGGCAAAATATAAAGTCACCACGTCATATTTAATGGGATTATCAACCCAAATCTAAAAGATGAATGTAGAAAGTAACTTTAGTCGGATAAGAACTGGAATAGAAATAATATTTGGAGGCTCAAAGCCTCTATAACAAGTCACCAGGACCTCAGGTGTGCTTGTGCTCAGTTTCTTCACTGGTTTGACTCAAAAACAAACTGATCTGTCCTGAAAAAAGACACAAAATTGTGCCTGAATGACGCTTTTACCCAACATCAGTTTCCATCCAGTCCATCATCATCCTCACATGCAGCCAGTTCAGGCCCGCTCTCTCCTCCTAGTGGCGGCTCTTTGATATGACCCCTTCAGCTCAGACACAGACATTACATCACCTCGACCCTCTGTTCAAAAAAAAAAAAAAAAACTATCCAGTCTACACTCGGTGACGGTTACGCAACAGCCATCATTATTCGGCGGGGCCGGCTACAGTCAAAGGCTCCGGCGAAGCCACCCACATCAACGCTTCCCGCCCGCCCTCTTCTTCGCCCTCAACCACTACCAGGCCGCCGCGGCAGCTAAAAACATTTCCAAGGCCATTTGGCTGAAAGCGCTCAGCGTCGGTATTATCTAATCAGTATCGAATTGTTCCAAATGCAACGTAAGGGTGTGAGTCACTCCCCAGGTTTGTTTTGTGTCCTGGCACAGTGTGTAGGCTCGCTTTTATGATTCATATGTTGCCAGTGTGGAAGTTTTGCTGCAGGCTCCGTGAACTCCGGCTCCGGCCCCCGAGAGGAAACCGTCAGAGGAAGGGAAGTTTTGTTGTCTTCTCAGTGGCTGAGGTCGTGCAGGTCGCGGACTACTTTGTTCAGAGACATTTTTTGTTGTTGTTGTAATATGCTAATCTGCTGCTATTCTGTGAGGTGTAAAGGCTGAGGTGCCTGCAGTGTTGTTGCCTGGTAAATAGGTGAAGAGTGCCGCGTACAGTGGAGACGGAGGGATGCATTACTGCTGTGACTTTATACAGTGGTCCCAGTTTAGTTACAGTCAACACGACTTCTTAAAACTTAACCAAGAATTCACATTTTCACATCGCAGTTGTGGACAGTTGATTTCACGTGTCCAGTTTTGGAGATATTTACCCAGATGGATGTGAATGGGAAACACTGTCCGGACGGTTTTACCGGAACTATTTTCCTCCAGAGATGCTGTTTTCTTTCAGTTTGACACGTTAAATCGAAACTTTTGGGTGAAACGACCCAAAGAAATATCAATAAAGATACATAGAAACATAACTGTCCTGTTTGCCTGCCGCAGAGGCTTGATTCAGTCAGTTAGCTGAGAGGAATACTCTACAATATTTTTTTTAATTGGTCCTTGGTGCTTTTTACAAACAGAGTTTGTATGAAGCGATGGAGAACGAAACTCTGCACGATGGTTCGACGACTGAAAGAACCTCTGAAAAACAGTTAGATAAAAACAGAGCGTAGCATCGAACAGGTTCCTGTTTCAGTGTCGAGTGCACAATGACGCCTCTGAACTGCTGAAGACATTCAGACCAACCTCGTGTTTTTATTCTGAATAAAAACACAAGGTTGGTCTGATCACAGAATTCAGCTGAATGTAGCGTGGACTGAAAAACACCAGTTTAATCTGAGCGCAGAGTGGACGGTAGAACCAGAACCCGACTGCCAGAGTCAAACGAATAGTTACAGTATAACTTTAAAGTAAAAGAAACATTAGTTTTTATCTTGTGTTAAACAGCCAGTATAAAAAGAAAAGAAGAAAAACATGAATATAACATTTACATTTCACTTTCTCACTCAAAACTTTGAATTGCTTTCAGTACGTTTAGTGCACAACAGAGTGCTGACCCGCTGGGACCAGTTCGAGTTAAGTCAGTGTTTGTGTGATTGACTCGTCGTCCGTCCCTGCAGCTCTTAATAAAAACCCTCGAGGTGATCTGAAGCTTTCCGAGCGGAGCTGCAAACGTCAGGCTGTCCTTCAGATTCATAAAAGCACATCGGGTGATCAATGAGCGTCGTAATAAAGTGCATTCTCTCCATTGAGGCGTCGCAAACTCTGCTCATGCCAGACGATGCATGCATGCAGCAAAGACGTGAAGAATAAAGTTTGCTACAGTAAAAAATGAACAGAAAATACTTCACACGTTTCTCAACCTCAAATCTAACACTTCACAACTGTGGGTTTATGCGTCGATGCACTTTAACACTGTGATTGTTGTGATACTAATGTTTCACACGTTTTTTCTTCTTATTGGAGCTTTGAAACATTCAGAGCATCAGAGCTACAGCCCCGTGCTGAACTCGCACAAAACGTTTCACACTGTACCTTTAACGTTTAACATAAATTCCTGCAGCAGCTCCTCGAGTGACAACATGTACTTAACAGTAAAAGAAAGTTGAATTATATTAACTAGAGACACATGTCAACTAAATGTCTAACCTGCACAGCAAAAAGCTTTTTTAAAAGAATGAATTCAGTCTATTACTCATAAAATCAGATTTTATAAAAACTCTGCAGGTATGGAGATATGTCAACTCTTTTCTATGTTATTATATTATATCTTTATACTGCTGCACTTTCCTGTCTTATTCTGTCTGTTCGTGCATAACTTTATAAATTCTGGTCAAAGTTGCCAGCTTGAATTTCGAGGTAATATAAATAAAAATATTTGTAATATTTAAAAAAAAAACATGGCACCTTGGGTTTAAACTACTGCTGCAGCTTCAGCTGCAACAAGTTCACACAGAGTATAGAGCTGCTGCAGGATACAGACAGAACAGCGTCGTGTTTCCAACCGTAAATCTCCATAATGGGGAATATAATGGGACAGCTAGACTTGTTGGTGGTGTTGAGGAGCGGGGTGGTGGAGGCCAGAGGCAGGCTGGGTAAATCGGCGGGCTCAGTGTCAGTGGAGGGCCTTTGTTTCTGGTGGAGGTGACGGCCGTTGCCACAGCGGTGAGGAGCCGGGCGGCCCTGGAAAAATAAGCGTGGCGCCTCTGACAAATTGTCAAGGCGGCTCCCCCTGCTGGGCTTTCACTGCGCTCGCAACAAAAGAGACCCCCGGCTTTCTCCCCCTCTCTCTCCCTCTCTGTATCTATCTCTCTCTCTCTCTCTCTGTCGCTCCCTCTCTTTCTCTGCCTCCAATCCATCACTCTCCCCAGTGTATAGCTCCCTCCTTTCATTCCCAGAATAGGAGAACAAAGACAAAAGGTGCATTAGAACAGGAGAACAGTACGGGCCACCCAGGGACTCAATACAGCAGCCGAGCGGCACGGCGAGGTGCCGCGGGAACAACGAGGCCGGGTGTGGGGGCGGAGAGAGAGTGTGTGTGTGTGTGAAGGTATGTGTGTGTGTGTGTGTGTGTGAATCACACGACCCTAAGCCACCCAATCCCCACCTGTCCACACACACACACACACACACAAATGAACGTACACATGAATTCTTCCTCTTGTGTCTTAATTCGATTCAACTCAAGTTCAATTCAATTTGGAAGCTGCTTTATCGACACTGTGGAATGAATTTACAGCATGAAAACCTCACACACACACACACACACACATATACAGTGTGTATACAAGTATAAATTGAGCACACTACCAGCGCTTAAACCAGTTTAACGGTGTAAAAAGTTTCATCTCGATGCTGCACTCAGTCACGTCACCTCCGCGAGGACAAACACATTATCTAATCAACACTGGCCGACGCCGAGTGCCTGTCACTGAAAAATCATCACTCGATAATAACAATAAAAATACGCTGCTCTGACAAGATAACAGAATAATCCCAAATGTCTCTGCACAGATCAAACTAATCACGGTTTCTGAATCGTCCCGTGATCAGTCGCCGAATCCAAATTCCACAACAGAACTCACTGCACTCACTACGATGTGTTCATGTTCACAGTCGGCCAGCTTGTCTGTTAATATGGAATTTAATACTCAGGTCATGCAAGATGCTGCTCAGGGTGGCCTCAGCGTGTCATCGAGCCACCCCTTTAAGGACCGCCCACAAAATCCTGAGACTGAAAACTGGTTTTCACGTGTTATCGTCCAACATATTTAATGTGTTAATTGCCTTTATAAACTCTTGTAATACTTCTTTGCTGTGTGTTCTTTCTAACACACACACACACACGGCTATAGTCATCATCTAGAGAGAAAAGGTGTGTGTGTGTGCTTTGATGAACGAGTGCACGGTGGAGGAAAGTAATTGGAAAGTGGCAAAGCATTTAAAAAAAAAAAAAAGGACAAAAACAAAAAGGTCGCGGCTCGTTCTCGTTTAACAGCTGCAGGGGGAAGAAGACAGAGCAACGAGTCGTGATGTTCTATTTCATGGGTCTGATTGGCTTCCTGGCAATTTAGGAATTGCTGTGAAGACTAACCTTGTAGGTCGGGTCGTGTGTGTGTGTGTGTGTGTGTGTGTGTGTGTGTGTGTGAGGTTAAATCCAGTTTATTACAACTTGGCTCATTAAGTGCTGACCACTACAACTATCAGGAATAACAAGTTAAAACTCAGTCGGGGGGAAGAAACACAAAAAGATTATCACGAATTCAAAGTTAGAAAAAAAGAGGCAAATGATTTATACCTGGAAGTTTTCCTGTGAATGTTTCCTGTGAATGTTCCAGACACTTTTAGTTTTCCCTCCAGGTGAGAGGTGAAATCATCAACTATTATATTATACAACAAATAAACACACAGCTGCCACCAACACTCCTACATTTAAACCTTTCTTGTAGCGTTTGTGTATGCTAAATTAGGCATAGTCCGTCCGTCCAATCCACAGGAGGCATTTTGACGAACTAAATTACCAAAGTTGATGAGTTGAGGATGTTAATTATTGAATTAACTCGTTAATAAGGATGTTTAATGCTGCTGCTGTCCTGTTTTTTCAAAATAAAAGTTAGGTGGTGCGGTTTCTCTTTCCCTTTTTGGTTTCTTTGGTTCGAGCAGCATTTCCTCGCACGTCTCCCCTTGTAATCTTTCTTTGTTGGAATATTAATCTGAACTTCTGACAATAAATAATTTAAAAATACATCTACTTTCATGTTGCTTTCTCTTCCCTAAGTGAGCTGGGTAGTAACACAAATTCACATAATGCTAATTCTGCTCAGTTACAAGCAGAGTGTTGACGGTCAAAGAGCTGGACTCAAACCGTACGCTGTCTGTACACTGACTATAATCCCAACAGTCAGTTCACCTGCAAACCAACGCAGCATCTCATTTTGCTTTTGCAGCTCACTACACTGAAAATGTTCACAACCCCACTGCAAAGTCACCAACAACAACAACTCAGAAGAGGAGCGAGAGAGATTGAAAGTAAAGAGAGAGAGAGGACAGAAATAGATTGAGACGAACTAAGAAAGGAGCGGGTTGAAGAAGAAATGATCTATCGGAATAAATCACGACAGAGAGAGTGAGAGACGGAGAAAGTCACGGAGAAGTCGAGATCGAGGGTTCAGGCGGAGTTCAGTCTCGTTAATAAATGATTGCAGTTAGCGGCAGCTCGACGCCGACATGTCAATATCGCGGACGAGCGGCCCTCGTTGCTTTCGTTGCCCCCTCAGAGCAGGAAGAAATGTTGACGGAATGAAAATAAGACGACGTCCTTGGATTTCTGCTCTTTCTCTTTCCTCTCCTCACTTCTGATTTCATTGCTCTCTGTTTTGATCCCACTGGTTTGCCCTCTCAGATCTGACATGCCTCTTCCACGAGGGGATATCTGAAGTTTCAGCGTGCGATGCCCTTCGAGAAAACGGACGCCCACATGAGCCTACAGGTGCACGGCGGTTGATGTCGGGAAACGTACAGCGCACTATAAACGCGTTGAGTCATCTACAGACCTTTGGCCCTTCAGTATTTCTAGTCTGGAGTCCTTTGTGATTTTCAAGTGTTATAGTGATGAACTTGAAGTTTTTTCCAGATGTAATTCTTAATTCACTTCAACTGCTTGGCCGTCTGTCAGCTGGCACAGCTACAAGTCCAGAGGCGCTGTTACATTACAGGACATAGACTTTCAGAAGGACATTATGAACATTATCATACTTGTATTTTTAGCTTCCTGGACAAACTGCTGGAGCTGTATGTCTAAGTGCTGGTTTTATAGATTGTGTTGACCCCAAACCTGGACGCCCACTCACATTGTGAGGACTGAACACCATTACAGGGACCAAAAAGGTGACGTGCACAACTCTAAACTGTTTAAACATAAAGTTTAACACGACATTATGCAACAATACCACCTTAAAATAACATATCCCCTTTCATTTCTATGCTACACTGACTTAAGGGCGAATGTTTCTTCTTTCTTTGAGCTGTTGGATCATCAGATCATGGATGAATATTTGGTGCTTATATTCTACAACATCCTGTGTCAACATCATGATCATGGGCATATTAGACTGATGAACTACATCTATGTTTCAAAGCTGGTGTCTGTCGGCCTGCAGGAGAGATTGTCTGTCTGCCGTTTATTTGAATGGGCCACAGCAAAAATTGGAAAATGCTCAAGCCAGAAGTATAAAAACATCTGGATTTATGCTCGTGAAAATAACGTGTCACTTCCAGCGAGCGAGCTCTGTTTGAACAGAATTTATTTATTGGCATTTTTAACCAGAACAGGTGAGAACCAACCAACCAACCAACCAACCAACCATCTCCGTAGCAATAGATTATTCATAACATTAAAAAAAAAGAAAAACAGTAATACATACGAGAGCTCGGCGAAGTCGGTCATCTGGATTTTAGCCCTGCGTGCCAGGATCTCCATCAGCTGGAGGCCTTCGTCTGTCTGGAGCCCACTGATGAGGTCGAAGAGGAGGCAGGTGGAAGGAGAAGAGAGGGGATGAAGAAGGAAGGATGTAGAGACAGTGAGAAAAAATGTTAAATCAAATTAAACTCTACAGTCAAGGCTCGCTGTAAAGTCAAAAACTATTGAATTAAACTCTTGGGAAACTGGCAAACTTATGTTTTATTTTACGTGTAACAATATTAATCTCTGGTAGGTGAAGTGGAAAGAGGATTTCTCAGATCATGCTCTAAGCACATACTTTATTTTTGGCCAATAAAAGTTTCCCAAAAAGTCTTTGTGGTCTTTACACACTAAACATTTAGAAAAACTGGTTCATGGTTCATGCTACAGAGAGTTCTCCGGAGAACCTTTTCGTCCTCAAGAACCTTTTGTGCTGTTTAAGAGTCAAACTGTTGGTGCTTTTGAAGAACTTTTAAGAACTAATAGGTCAACATGGCTCCAACAAGGTTCCTCTTTGGAATCACCATGAAGAACCACTTCTGGGTTCTAACTTGAACCTTCATTTTTAGTTTGGAGAACCTTTCTGTCCTATTTTTTGGTGTTTAAACTGAATGCCCCCCCCAAAAAAGTTCTTCAAGTCACGACTGCAGGACTTTTTGGTGCTTTGGAGAAAATTTCCATTTCATGTTTAATAACTGCTTTTTATTTATTTATTCTTTACTGGGGTTACCATGAAGAACCACTTGAAGTTCTAACTTGAACCTTTAATTTTAAGGCTGACTAATTTTAAGATTTTCAGTTTTTATTTGAATATCCATAATATGTAAATAATTTCCTCTGCTCGTTAAATGTCATGAAACTTTGAAGTGCTTGCTGAGACGATTAAGCAAAACTGTGAGGATCCGTTTAGATCTGTCTCTTGGCAGCTTCAGGTAAACACTGATGAGGGCAAACGGAGATTTTTTGAAATTCAAATGTGTCGGAGTAAAGCTTTTAGAATTTGTCACTCCCTAATTTCACAAAATCACAACCTGTACTTTGCGTTGAAAACATCCGCCCCTGCCTTCGTTAATATTTCCATGACAGGTGGAATCATTTTGAGGAATGCAACAAAGAAAAATAACATATTGAGAGCAGATGGAACAAAAGATTAATCTGAGCACAGACTCTGGATATCAAACATGAGACAGAAGACAAAAAGCCCAGACTGGGTGAAGAGGTGTGAAGTGGCGAGGTGAGGCGGGGTCACGCACATAAAGCTCGTTATCGTCACTTCCCACTCCCTCATTTTAAGCTTTAAGCGCGTGCTGACAGGAAGAGACAAGGTCGGAGAACTCTGAACAGCCGTTTAACAAATGAAATGACTTTGGCAATATTCCACGATGAGAGCGACCTCTGCTGTGTTCGTGTACGCGGGCTTATTCGAGCTAAATGACGAGAAACTAATGTCACCGTGAACCCTGAAAGTATAAAACAAAAACACACAGTTAAAGGTTGAAGTGTGACGAATAGATCGAATTGAATTATTAGTTGTAAAACTATGACAGGAGGTGTTTGCATGACAGCCAGACTAAAATCTACCTCTGCCTGCAGGACAGAATCTAGACATTTCACCAAACCGTGAAGAAAAACGGCAGGAATAACAAATTATGTAGTCAATTAAAACAGCTTCGATGCATGCAAAAGATGGGGAGTGTGTGTGTGTGTGTGTGTGTGTGTGTGTGTGTGTGTGTGTGTCTGCTGGGAGACCACGTTTAAAGCTCAATATCCGAACTCTAAGCTAATTGCTTCCTATCTGCTGTGGACTCATCTGACCTCCCTCTGCTGAATTCAAATGCAGAAAAGACGACGCCTCCAGACAGCTGCAGCATGCATGTTCCCTCCCTCAACACCAGGAATCATCTTCGGAAAACTGATGAGGAAAAACTGTGTGAACTCACTTTTTTTTAAAATATATCTTATTATGGAAATTAGCAGTTGTCTGCTTCCTTGTTTCTCCGTCTTTGGTGGTTTGGATTTTCAGACGTTTCTGAATTCTGTATTTAAAGTCTGTGTAAAGTCAGAATAAAACGACATGACTAACTCTGAAACACTCTGAGCTGAGATGAATTCATCTCTGTCTCTCTGCTCAGGGTGGCCTCAGCGTGTCATCGAGCCGCCCTTTAAGGACCGCCCACAAAAATCCTGAGACTGAAAACTGGTGAAAAACTGTTCGAACCTCTGACTCCACATTTCAGTGATATATGGTTCAAAGTCTTTTCACGTGTTTTCAGTAACTACATATTTCATGTAATTTGAAAGAAAGTTCAGAATCGCCTTCACATGGATAAAAGCTGGTGTGGATTGGAGGTTTGAAGCACCTCATTTTCGAACGTTTGCCCACTTTAATTTCCTTTTTTTTAGTTTGTTCATTAGTGGTTGTTTTGGCAGCAGCTCCTCGTCCTGATGTCCATCTTGTTTCCGTTTGCCGATGGAGCTAATATGATCGCTTCCTCCATTTATAGACGACCCGGCTCTCCCATTCCCTCAAAGGTCAGCAGCCAGTTAACGGCGCCAACCAAAGTTCAGCTGTGCCGATTTCATCGAAACGAGTTTGTAGATTTTTGAGGATGCACCGTGACATCACTCACTCTTGTGAAACAACACATCCTCACAGGATGTGGTGGTAAACACTCGCAGGTTTTCAGGACGGTGTCGTCCTCGGCTGCAGGATCCGGACCGACACCACCTGTCGCTCGCTCTCTTTCTCTCTTTTCACGTGTTTTGTTTTAACATATGTTATGTATCTTGAAGGAAATTTCAGAATTGCGTTCACACAGACTTTAATCTTAATGATATATACACATACATATGTAAAAACAGCTCTATTAATTAAAAAATGGAACGTTTTGAGAGGTGTGTTTTGAAGTTAAAATGTGTTTGCGCATTAAAACGTCTAAGTTAAATATTTTGTTGAGTTGAAATGTTTCCACAGAAATCCATAATTTAATTAAAAGTAATGGTGCGTTTCATTTGGTCGCCTGTCAGCGGCGTCTTGTCTCTAGTTGTTATCGCTTCCAGAGAGCGAGGAAAGGAAGTCGGCGAACGTGAATAAAACATCAGAACGTTACATTCATGAGCATGATGATTTCTGCCTGGAGTGGCTGAACAATGAAGACGCGGCCGCTCCCGTGATCCCACGCTGCTTCACGTCATCCAACTACGACTTTTGTTACGATGTGAAAGAATCAGCTACAGGGTAAAAAAATAAAAACACACCTTCAGATACTGACGGTGTGCAGAGGAAAAAGAAAAGCGACGCCAAACAAACCGTTGGCTGAGAATCCTTGAAGAAGACGAGGAGGACAGTCAAAAACACCCTCCTCTGTCAAACGTCAGCCATAAATAGTATAAAAAATGTATTTCACGTCTGATGTGATGAACATCTTGATAGAATATTAAATACGTTTTAAATAATAATAACAGCTGACTGAAAACTCGATTGTCTGCGTGGAAAAAGTTGCAGACAGCAGCTGATGTCTCTCCTTCCTCAGCCTTGAGAGCTGACAGCAGCTCCGGCAGCCCACGGTGTGAGTCATGAGTCTTCCTCATTGCAGAGCGGCTGCTTCAGATGTGACACCGGCGATCACTCCACCTGCCTGCAGAGCCTCGGTGCTAACAGCAGCTTTTACATCAGCTCTGCAGCATGCAGGGATACGACAGCTGGAACAGCAGCGGCGCATACAGAGCACCTTTGATTGATTTTATGTTATCTCTGCTATCGCTGTGCTCTTACACATTTTAGTGTAAAGATGACTGCGAACACAACAAAAGGCTGCATGTCCACTGTCTTTAGATACTTAACAAAAAGACGCTGACACAACTTTGGATCCAAAGATTCCAAACTTCAGTCGTCCTAAACCAAAAACTAAAGAGTCATTTAGAGTCTATGGATGAAAACATCTGAGCTGTGATCTCCTGGCTGTTCGGCAGAAGAAAGACTAGAACAGTTTGTCGGGTTTCTGAGCCTTGATCAAGGACACTGGCACCTCTCCAGCTACCAGTCCACCTCTCATACTTTGGTCCACCCTCCGGTTCCCAAGCCAAATCCCTATGGACTGAGCTACTGCAGCCAAAGTACCCAATGAAATGTTTCAACATCTGGATGGGCACAATCAGAATCATGTTTCTTTATAAGCTAAAACATCTGCACCGAACTTCTTTCTGAACGTTTGGCCTCACTGTGATTTATAACAAATTTAAAATAAATTAATGTTATTGGAAAAGCGACAGACGTGTAAATGTATTGATCAATCACAACAGTCCAGAATAGTCTGAGGCTGTTACCCTTTATAGAAAAACCAGGTGTGCAGAATCACACGGGAAACATGTGCAACACGTGGATGGAAAACATGGTTTTGGTATAATTTGTGAAGCTTATGTCCATCCCCATGTGATTTCCACAGGTGCTGCACGTGTTGCTGCATGTGATCACACGTGCACATACATGTGGAAAACGTGTTTTTCTGTAAGAGACATTAGGAGTGCGTTTGAGTCCACCTGCATCCACTTTTATGACTAAACGTAAAAAACACTTTTCATTATTTGTCTGACTCCGAGGTCATTGCATATCAACACAATGTGAACATCTTTGTCCTGGTAGAGCTCAGTCACATTACCAGGCAGGTTCAAACAAAGAAGAAAAGATCCTTTCTTATTAGTCTCAAGGGCCTGCTTGTTGTTTTTAAGTAAAACACGTCCAGGACACTAATTTAAGAATTTCAGGTCTTCATAATTTTTGAATATGTCACGATACAGAAATGTCTCCATCTCAAATCAACTATAAAACGAGTCACATCACATATTTTGTACCATTTGTAACATTAGATTGAACAACTTTAAATTCAAGATATGATTGCATCTTATCAATCAATTTCTGTGATTTTTTTCTCAGTTAAGTTACAGTAAGTCATGATAAATATGTGAAATCAAACATTTTGCCTCAGGGCTCAGGAGGTCCGCTACTCAGATGATCGGCGGTTCGATCCCCGGCTCCTCCGGTCTGCATGTCGAAGAGTCCTTGAGCAAGATACTGAACCCCAAACTGCCCCTGAAGTCGGTGTATGAATCGTTAGCTCCTAAAACCGATGAGCATGGCGTCGGCGTATGAATCTGTGTGAATGAGAAGACTAGAAAGACGCAATATGTTGACACTAATGTAAATTAAAGGTGCACCACATCTACTGTGTTCATGTCACGTATGTGTGCATGCACGAACCTCAGATAATATTCTGAGGCTTGTTTATGAACTGGCAGACGATACAAAATGTTCCAGGGGAAGGTAACAAATTTGACATAATTATAGGTTATTATTGATCTCAGGGTTTGAAAATAAAATATATATTTTTTCCCCGGCTAATTACCGTGCACTGCCTCTTTATTAATCAAGCTAATTAGGGAGTAAAATCCATTTAGTTTGGCAGTTTTGTATTTTACATTTTCAGATCGTGAACACACGTTTACTGAGCAGCACTTCACTATCAGGAGATTTTAAAAAGGTTATGAGGAGAGACGTGTTTTCAAGACGTACATCACAGCAGTGATATTAGGCGTGTATCTGTGTGTGGGAGGTGAGGCGAGGGGGAAGCATTTATGGGTTGAAGGGTTAAGAGGTGGCCAAAACAAAAGCGTGTGTGTGTGTGTGTGTGTTGGGGAGCAGGTGTTTTCCTCCAGCTGTGATGAATCACCCTGTCTTCCTCCTCCTCCACCCACGTCCGCAGGAGGAGGTGATGCGCTGAAACCACCAGGAGCTTCCTGCTACAGTATCAGCCGAAATGTCAGAACTCCCCATCTGATCTGTCGCGTTACCGTAACTGGAGTCGTGCTCGGATGCAGGTATTTTTATTTTTCTAAACAAACTCAAACTCCTTCACGTGTCACTTGAAGCCGATACGATTCATCAGATGTAAAGCTCAGACGTGTCCATGTTCTGAGGTTCAGCTATCTGGAGTCAAGCAGACTTGCTGTAACGGATCACATCAGACAAAAAGTTAAAACCATAAAAAGTTACATCTCGTGTAAAAACATGAAAACATGCTGTGGTGGTGTTGGCATCATGAGGTTGTTATCGCAAAGCAAAAGCATGAAACGTTCGCTTTTGTCTCTTACCAACGACAAACATAAGAATTTCGAGCGAGTCGTCCGCTAATCGGAAGATCGGCTGTTCGATCCCCGGCCCCTGCGGTCTCCGATGGGCCTTCTTAGGCCGTTTCCGTCGGTGCGTGACAGGGATTAGTTAATTTCGGATGATTAGTTGGAGCAGCTTGTAGGACATCCACTGCTGCCAGAGTGTGACATGTAGTTTAGTTTGTTTGAGGTTCACCTTTTTAATCTCCATAAAAAAAGAACACGAGCTACATCATCATCATCCTACTGCATCGTCAGGAGATGATTATTTGATACAGAGACACTGAAAACTTTCACAGGGAGACTTGGAAATGGTCAGTTTGGAAGAACCTTGTTGACCTTCCTGTCAAATCACAGCATGACATTGATAGAGAGCAGAATAAAGAGTGTGCACTCTGCGGTACAAATCAGAGACGCTCTGTGGAAAACTCATCTGACCCGGGCTCTTGCTGAAAGAGTGCCTTTTGGTTTTTTTGCAGTGTGACATTTTCACCAGGTCAGCCAGGTGAACAAGCTCTCCGTCAGCTTCCCTGCAGTCAGACGTGGCTGTAAACAAAGTGTCTTTAACATCATGGAGGGTTCTTGGTTTCGTCGTTGCTCAAACAACAAGAACAGACCGGTCAGAAATGTGCCTGTCCAGATCGTTCTTGTACAGAAGAAGCTTTGTGTCGTTCCTTTTGTGATGTTGATAAAGAGCCTCTTGCTTTCTGGCGCATTGCGAAGTCTTAAAGTGGCTTTTTTTTTTTTGTCCATGTTGTGGTTCATGCTGCACTTTGCTCTCTTTCTCTCTCGAGGAGAGATTTGCAAACTGTCAAGGACAAGTTCTGGCTTCCTTTGAGGCTCCAGTAATCTCGCAAAAATGTCAAGAGACACTATAAAGCATTACTGTACAGGGTTGGAGAGGAATCTGCCGCGAGTTCACCGACATCCGCGGTGAGAAAGAAATGACCGAGGGCGTCCTAAACTTTCCATCTGTTCACCTCTGATCAGACTCTTTCATGAAGTTACAGGAGTTGTGCCTCCATGTACAGATTGTTGTAACACTACCTGTCAGAGAAGCTTCTGCTGACTGACTGTGTTTGCTCCGCAGTGGGAACAAAGCTTCAGCACACTCCATGAGACATGAAGCTTGAGAAACCAATGATAGAGTCAGTGTTTTGTGGCGTATCCTGTCCACTCAAAGACTCGCAGAATCTTAATAGGTGCTTGAATCTGCAGGCATTTAAAGCAGTGCTTTCATTTCAACCCTGATGCTCCCTGTAAAGTTCTGCAGGGTTTGATGTGAAATCATCATTTTTCAAAAATGCATACATTGCCAAGCAGAGCAAGAAAGGTTCATATCGGGCAGGGGTGTCCAAACTTTTAAAGAGGGACAGATTTGACATGTGAAGATGCCCGGGGGCCAATACTAACATTTAAAAAAAGTTACATACAAATGCACTTATCTAACAATTTTGTTTTCATTGTCACAATTATCTTTTTATTTTTATGGCAGTGTAAACAAATCCGAAGCCAAGCAGATGTAAACAATTATAAAATTCTTTGGAGTCAGATAACAAAAAAATTGTATGGAGCACGTTAAACTTGATACAAATCTGAACCTCATGTTCATTTTAAACATGACTTATTATGAGTAATGCAAAGTCTGTGAACATTTGAGTTTAAAACGTGTCACTCTTGCTCTTCTCTTTAACGAAATCGTTCAGAAAATAATGTTTTGTGTCACATCTACAGATATAACAGCAGTTATGTCCTTAGAGGTTCAAATGCTTCATTATGTCAACCAAAAAAAGCCAAATCTTCCAGCCATACAGTATCTGACAGTCCTAGCAGGCCATAAATAATATATTATAAAAATGAAGCTTCGGGCCACATGAAATCTGATTAATCCGACTTTGGACATCCCCGCCATAGATAAACTATTTTATATCGCTTTTATCTTTTAACCATCATCAACATGTTGTCGTCTTTTCGACATAGACGAGCCAGAAGTGCATCCTGCACCTGCACACCGACTGGTTTGCCATTTCTCTGACTGAGTCTGAATGTCAACATAAAAGCTTCAGGCTGTGTGTTTGACCCCAGCACTGCGTTGATAATAGCAGATTTATAGTTTAGAGTAAAGAGGAATACTTGATCCTGACTGACTGAATGCAGCTTTAGAAAACCAGAGCGGAAAGAAATTCACTCGCTCATTTATTCTATAAATTCAGGTGCAGGACAAAGCCCTCAGTTCAAAGACAAACATACTCATGTTACGTCTGGATAAAAACCGGCAGCAGCTCGACAAACACCACAAAGACGCTCTGTCTCTATAACGTAAAGAAAAGAAAGGAGCGTACCACCGAAGGCCTATCAGTCAGAATTACGCCGCTGCAGCTAAAAGATGAGCAGAGAAGAAGAAGCTTCGAACGCCGAACGCCACGGCAACCGTTTCTAAAAAGGAGTTCAATCTTAAACTGAGCAGCAGAGAAATCAATTCAAAAATGACTCTGCCCTCGGTGTGAAAGAAAAAGACGGCCTGCAGTGTCCTGCTGTTGCATCCTGGGTGACATTAACTTGCTCAGGATGAAGGCAGCTTCACCTGTTCTGTGATGTATGAGAAACTATGTTTTCCTTGATGGCAATGACAAAGAAACAGATTTATATCTGAGGCGGAGGAAAACACATTTCCTGCCTCCATCACGGTGAGAAGAAAATATTTGTCATTACTGCTGATTGTTGCGAACAAAGACAAAAGGAAACGCGTTCTATGAAGACGGAAACACTGGGCGGCGATGGTGGGAAAATCTAAACCTTTAAGTCTTTAATACTATTTACATTTCAATGAGTTCACTTTGTCCATCACACTGAATTAAAACCAGACGTCTGTTCATCACGGTCACGACATCTCTGATCTGAGTAGTTCTCAAGTGAGTAGTGATGTTTTTACTAGTGCTGTCAAAATTACCACGTTAATTTTGGCGATAAATTTTAAACAATTAACGCGTTAAAAAAAATTAACGCAATTAACGCGTTTTGTCTACTTCCGGTGGCGGCTGACCCATAACCTTTGGTCACATGCACGGTCAAACATCTATCCTAACTAAAGGAGAGTCTATGTATATATGTCTATGATCTATCCTAACTAAAGGAGAGTCTGTGGTGTAAAGATGGATAAGGACGGACTTTTAGGGGGAACATTTCATTTTAAAAAGTTGCCCGACGGCTCGTTGGACAAAAACAAGGCAATTTGCACAGTTTGCAAAGCCGAATTTAAATTCCACAGAAGTAACACGACTTTAACATATCACCTCAAAGCAAAACACCCAGTCTACACTACAGGAGTGTGGCACTCCTCAGTATATTTCCTCATTCTGGCTTTTTTCTGTTTGCACTGTGCATATGTGCACCTTAAGCCAATAAAATGAATGAATTTAAATATACTTTCTCTGTGTTTATTCTACATTAATTTGATCATTTTACATAAATAAATATTCATTATAAGCTTCAGTCTCAGAAAAATGCATTTAATTTATTGATACATTTATTGATAAATTAATCGCGATTAATTACAGAAATTTTTGCGATTAATTAGTAAAATTTTTTTAATTGACAGCCCTAGTTTTTACATATTGATTTTTTTCATTACAACTTTCTACCATAGCTCTACATGTCATGGGGGAGGCTTTGAATGATCTCCAGTTAACATGTTCACGACAAAGAGGACGATGTGTGTGATTTGAATTAATGAAAACTGAAGTACAGTAAGACAAAAATCCTCTAAAAACACTGATGACTTTGTTTGTTGCTTGTGGAAATCTCCAAATATTTGAAATGAAGAAATCATTGCACTGTCTACATTGTTACCACGTTGTAAATAATCATTTTAAAATGTCAAAAAGCTGGAAAATACATAGCAACACGTCTCATTAATGAAGCACTGCAATAAATCGCACCTCAAATGTTCAGGTTTTATTGAAAGCTGTTGATTTAACTCAAGGTTGTGCTTCATGGTGTTGTTGAATTACGTTGCATTATTCAGAGACGTGTTTATAATATTTTGCCCTCCAAATATTGTGAGTGTAATTTATTAATACTGCCTCTGCACCACCTGTATGTATGTTTGCTTCCAACTCACTCTGTGTCGGTGATGACGTAGCCAAAGACGTCGTCGTCCGCCTTCTTCCTGCCGGCTTTGACGTCCAGCTGAAGTTCGGGGACGTGCATCGTCTTCTTGTGCGGCTCGTCGTACACGAGCGAGGCGGGAGGCGGAGCTACCTCCTTGATCCAGCCCTGCACCTCTGACACCTCCTCCACGGACTGGGTGGCATCCTTCTTCTGCACCGTCACCCCTGCCTCGCTGGTCCGACTCTGGACGTTTTCCAGACCCACCTGTTGACCTCGGGGCGTCTCCACGGAGAGATCGTTCAGGTTTCTCGTTGAAGGAGAGGAGGCGAAGGAAGTTTTGTCCAGGTAGGCGAGAAGTTTGGTGAACAGGTTTTCAGTCCCCGGCTGGAAGAAGAAACAGAAAGCATAGCTGTTGACTGCTGAGGTCCATTTTAAGCATTTACAGCCTCAGCACGTCAACACGACCCCCGCAGCTGTTTTCACTTACAGGCCTCATTAGACCTCTTTACAGGGCCGTGTGGGCGTCCTCAAACTCTTGATTGACATCTTCTTGTTGCACCTGTTAGGACTGCAGAACTACGCTACACCTTCATCGTTCTGCACCGTGATTGGTGTCATCGTGTTCTCTAGATCCGCCCACCTTCAGGTCCAATCAGACAGAATAAGTGAAAACACCTGCGTGGTGCTAAAAAGAAACATTTGAGCTTTGTGTCAATGACTGTGAGTGACTTCTGCACAACCAGAAGAGACGGACGGACTCAGACCTGTGAACTTGAACTTGATCTGGGAAGAACTCAAAAATACAAAAACAAGAAAACAAAAATTGTCTGTTCAAAATTGTGAGAGATGCCAACAAGATAATTGGCATGCAGCAGCTCTGTCTCTCAGAGGTCTTTGACAGACGAGTCCTACAGAAGGCTCGGTCCATCCTGTCTAGCCCTGACCACCCACTGTTGCAGGAATTTATTTCTCTGCCGTCTGGACGGAGATACATGCTACCTAGGGCACAAACAAATAGGTATAAATTCTCCTTTGTTCCACGTGCAATCAATGCAATTAATTTGCACAACTCTTAAATTGCACTGTTCTTGTGGCATCTGTTTATCTTTTTATCTTTTATAGACTTTTTGCCTTCTGTCACTTATATTCTTACTTCATTTAGGATTGTTTAAATCAAGTTTTGGTTGCTTTACTTTGCGTCATTGTTCTATGTCACTGTTTGTCCATTTATTGTTTGTTGTGTAAGTTGCATTGTCACTGCAAATCAAATTTCCCCTGGAGGGACAATAAAGCTCTGAACTGAACTGAACTGAACTGAACTGAACTCGCATAAAGCCTTTGACCTCAACCCAATCCAACATCGCCCGACATTAGTGCTGGTTGAATGGAACACATCGCTTTGTGTTCTTATAACTTGTGACTGACATTTGCTGTTCAGATAATCAAACAAGTAGCAGACAGATTCATTTCTAATGCAAACAATGTTTACGTGAAGTTGTTTCAACCCAAGACAATGAATCTGAATAGTCAGTGCCGAGTTCAAATATTGATATGGTTATTTATATTTTGATGTTGTTGGCGTGCGTTCCCAAAAACTGAATGCCGTAGTCACGAGTTTAATTCTCTGTCGTTGGCAGGGGAAGTTAAGACCTCCAAATAACTCGACGTCATGACAAATGATTCAGATTTCGAGAACTTTAGACACATCTGTGAGACTAATTACTCACTGGTGTATCGCTCTAATGACATATGCAGACACCAGACTTGAGTAATGAGACATTGTTCAATCAAGATCTTTTGTCCAACAGCTTAAATTGAACTGGTGGGAGTTTTCCTGTAAGTGATGTCAGCGTGTTGGCAATCTACAGCCACGAGCATGAGGAAATAATTGCCTTGAATCAAAGAGCAGCCAACCTGTCTGAATAGGATTATAATATGCTATTATCCCTTTGCTGCTAGCTTCGGGGTAATTGCTCGGCTTGTCAAGATCCAAAAGCCGGCGGAGCTACGGAGCCAAAAACCTACTTTGATTAAACCTCCCCTGCCTGGTAGCACCTAAAGATCTGATTTGTTTTTTGGTAAAAGACAGATGAAGGAGGTTCGAGAGACCTTTGAACCGGCCCGAAAACCAGCAGGACCATCTGAGGAAAACTAGTTTTTCATCTGGTCTATTCAAACCGAGACGTTGTCCGTGGAGATACAAGTCATCTGCAGCTTGTTCTGCGCTGGCTTCAGCTAAATAATATGATCATATCATCCCACGATAACCTTCATCATACTTTTTTAGGTACATCTCAATGTATTACATCATTCTAAAGTGTGAGTGGTTCTTTTTTTGTTAGCAGCGTTCACTTTTACTGCTTTAAAAACGCCTGACCTGAGTTTAAACCAACTAAATCATTGAATGAAGTCCTGAGAAGTCTCTTCCAACCTTTATGAGGGTTTTTTTCTCAGTTTTTCACCAGTTTTCAGTCTCAGGATTTTGTGGGCGGTCCTTAAAGGGTGGCTCGATGACACGCTGAGGCCACCCTGAGCAGAGAGATAGAGATGAATTCATCTCAGCTCAGAGTGTTTCGAAGTTAGTCTTGTCATTTTCTGAACTCTGAACTGATTTTGACACCTAATTTCATAAACTTTAATAGTTTTAATCACTCAAATTTGGCTTGGTGGTCAATAACTCTTTCTTCTTTGGTCTGACAAACTCCTTTAAACTTTAAACGTGCCCTTTCATATCACCTCCTGTTTCCTTTCTTGATCCATTTTTATGCCTTGACTCTAGCTGCTTTAGAATAACTGGTGTTCATATTCCCATGAGTTAGATTTATGCAAAATAATCTAAACATGTTACACTTTCTTTATTGTGGAGTGACTCTCTCACTCTCCTGCTGAACTCTCAGGACAGTCACTTCACCTTTTGTACAGTAGCTGACGTCAAACACAATCTTCAGTTCTTTTGAGGGCTCCATCATCATGCAGAACATTACGTAACCGCTCATAATGACTCATAAAGCCTTCCCTCTGACATTAACAAACGCTTACCTTGTCCTTCACACTGTGCTCTTCTGTATCCGTGTGGCGCTCTGATGGGGAAGAAGAGATGAAATGTATTCGCATGGAAACAAACTAATCAAACAGCGCACATCAAATCAAAACGTGAACAAAGAACTCAAGGACAGCTTTCCAAAATTTCAAGGACTTTTTTAAAATCACAGATTCATTCTTCTTTAATATTTGACTGAATGTGGTAAATTCATTTTTAACTAATGCTGAAAAAACATCAAACAATCTGCTTTAATAAGCCCTAATTTCTCATTATGGTTCATTATTTTCAGCCATATTTAAGCTTCATTTTAGCTGTCGGAGTCTCAGTGCAGACCGTTAAAACCGTCTGTGTTTGTACCGAGCTAAATGGGACGCCTGTTTATTTTCTGCATTGATTTTCATGCTGCTTAAGAGCTGTTTAATCCCACCTACATGATTATGTATGTATACCACAGACTCGCTTCCCAGCTTTTGCTCAATACTTTAATTGTGTAAAAAATGAATCTGTAAAAATTACCTTGAAGTGCTGCCGGCACTGCGGGAGTGATCTCCTGTGGTTTCACTGTTGGAGCGTTCTCAAGCAACTTCTCCTCTTCCTCGTCTCTGGCAGCAGCCTCCTCCTTCTCCTCCTCTTCATCCTCCATGTTGTTCATCTCTCCCTCCAGGTCTCTTGGACCAGGTCTAACTCTGCTCAGGCCTCTGTTCAGTCCCTGTTTCTGGTCGACCACCTGCAGAGCATCAGCTATCAGGCGGGACAGTTGGTCCAAGTCTTGCGGCGTCAGGTTATCAACGTCCACGTGTTGCCTGCCGACGTTCTTCAAAACTTTCTCGATGAACTTCTCTGGAGGAGACACAGACGTGAGAGTCAACAGAAAATACAATCTCCATTGACTCGACACCGTTTAGTTGCTGTCCTGGAGCCCATAAATCAGCCGTAATCAATATTTTTATCCCAACAACGCATCAAATCAGATGTCGTGATGAACCTGCAGAGAGTCTTCAGCTCCCTCTGACTTTATATTGAGTCTCAGCTCATTGTTTATCCATTCGCAACTCTGCGTTTCGTCCTCGGTTCTCACCGCTCTCATAATGTTGTTTCTAGGCCGCAGCAGGCGGCTGTTTTCAGAGAGAAAAGCTCCCTGCACACGACCTGCTCAGCAGCAAACAGCCAGACAGACACAGTTAGAGACTAGCTGGTGAACACTGCGGAGCATTTAGCAGCTAATGAGCCAGACATTTTCCTCAGGAGCTGGTGGGGACCAAAGACAGAGCAAAAAAATAGATTCATCAGGTGAACAGAAACGAGACTCCAGATGAATGTTAGGTTAGGTTAATGTTGGAAAAACATCGGCCACAATATGGCAAACTACATCTATTGACGAGGATTGTGTGACAGGATCGAAAGCCCCAGAACAGCTACTTAATGGTCATGACACTGCCACAAAGTCTTTAGCAACATTGTTTCAATGATTCTCCTGCATTAGATGATGCCGCTAACATCTAGTGTTGAGGTTGCAGATTGCAACCAACTGAATACCCTTTGCCTCACCCTCTCATTCCAAGGGTGAAGGAAAAAATACAGTGGACATGAAACCTGCGGAAAATGCGAAAAGGGCCCAATCAAGAGCAAGCGTTTGGTCTTGGTTTTTGGAAGAGTCATATTGGTTATTTTTGAAGAAATTAAATATTTTATTTTGTTATTCATGTCGAGTGTCTTCCTGTGAGCGATGCAGTGTTTGTCACCACATGAAGATCTTCTATTATACATAGCACTGATCGAACTTTCAGTCAGCAAACTTTAAAATGAAATAAACATCTCATGTTGTCCGTGTTTACACATTAAAACTCATACCGTCCACAGACGTCAGTGGGTCCTTGACTGAAGCCCCCTGAGTTCTTCCCATCTTCAGAAGTCTGGATTTGGACGTTTCTTTCTTGAGCCCAGGGTTTTCTATTCCGTTGCTGTAGAAGGGCCTCAGGCGGGACGACGGGGCCTCCTGCTCGTCGGGGTTCATCCCCCCGCGATACAGGGATAGATGCCCGGAGAGATACTGCCTCAGGGCGCCCAGGAGAAGGTCACGCTCAGCCTGCGTGGTGAGGAGCTGGTCGGCTGGAGGTCTCTGCTTCTGCGCTGGCAGGAAGGAAGAAAGAGAAGAAAAGCCGGAGGGAGACGACCTCTGAGCTGAAGTCTGCGCCTTGGAGCGATAGAAGTCTGCAGGGACGCCTGGCTGGAAACGGTCACTCTGAAAGAAGCAAGAAAGGGACAGAGTTCATTTAAAACAACAGTGTGCAGCCTCCTGGAACTGTGTAGTAATGAGACTATGAAGTCCTGATTCATGTGACACAGATCTGATGTCTTGCATTGAGAGAGACCAACAAAAAAAAGTCAATAAAATTATATTAAATTTGCATTTTTGGGGCTATTTTGAAGGTAATCTCGGTGTATTCAGTCTGTGGAGCAGGGTGGGTTTTGTTTTTTACTTTAAAGTATGGATTAATCCACGCTTTTTTAATTCCACTGGTTTAAAACGGTACGATACTATCATCCGAAAGAACAGATCTACAATCAGATTTTCAACCCAAGGCTGCAGAGACGAACATGGAAGAAAACCATGATCATCAACGTTATTATAACTATTCATTTACCTGTTGAGGACCAGGTGAGTGAGGCACCGAACTACAGATTGCTCCACTTGTACAACATGTGCATGAAGGGAAACATGTAAGTCACTTCGTAATAACGGAGCAGAGTTTGTGCATGTGGACTAGACGAACGTGCTGCTGGGGTAAAATGCAAAGTCATCCCGCCTGAGCGCCGTTCAAGAGCTTTACATACGCTTATTAAAAAGAAAAAACTCTTTTACTTAGGAGGGAGATCACATGCTTCACAATAAAAGAAATATAAGAATTCATTTCAAAGGGAATATCAAAGAATCTGAATCGTTTCAGTGACAGCGCTTCGATGCAGGAGCCACAATTCACTTTAATATTTCAGAGCTTCGTCCAACATCTGAACAAAATGATTATTGACGTTAAAGTAAAGCCCTTTTTTTTTTTTTTTGTGAAAAACAAGTTATTAATCCATTTATGTAATCATATTAACAGATCCATCAGCGACAACAAAAGCTAGAGAGTCGCCGCTGGCTCCATTAACGCCCACGCGGGAGCACAGAGAGCCGGTAGAAGCCTGACTAACGGAAAAATTATCATAACAAAGACTAAAACGGTTAAGTCATCATACTTCTTTATGATCTGTATGTGCGAGGCCCCCTTCTGATATTTGTCACTGCCGCTAGCTTTATTCATCTATGTCACGCGGTCGCTTGCGGTTTATTCCACCCGTGACCCCGTCGGACCTCCTGCTCCACCAAACACGTGAACCCGGATAGAAAAGACCCCCGAGCCCCCGAGCGACGCCTGCAGGCTCCACGCCATCGTGCCTCTTCTGCGGGGTCTCTGGTACAATCCCCCAGCAGGAGAAAGGCCTCCGCCTATTCAGCCGTGCTCCGCTCCCCTCGGCCTGAGCGGAGGACACGGTGGAGTAACCAGTCACATAGAGAGTTATTAATTAGAGCGGTGAACTCCTGAACTCTCGGCTGGTATTATTTCGCTCGTAACGGTCACGCTGGGAGAAGCCATCAGTTAGGATGGAGAAGCGAGAGCGGACTGACAACGAAGGATGACACCGGGCTACCCGTTGTGAAGGTGTGTGTGTGTCTTTGTGTGACTGGGTACTTGTTTAAGTGTGTGTGTGTGTGTGTGTGTGTGTGTGCACAGAGGCAGGTGGCTGCAAGCAGACGTTGGGGTAAAAACAAACGTTCCACCTGCTCCACCCTCCTTTCAGATGTGAAACAGTGAAACAGTGAGCAACAGGAGCTGAAGTTCACAGAGGAGACTCGTTGACTTCTTTGAAATGTGACAACGTAGGATACATTTTTATGAGTCGGGAGCTGAAACATGCAGCAGGAAACAGGAAACATGGCGGCCTTGTATTAAGATAGATACAAACCTCATTCTGTCCCGTATTTCATGTGATGTTGTATATTTTCTGTAAATATAATGAATAATAAAGATACAAATGTCTATTTTAAGATACTCCCTGCAAAGACGTGGATCACTGGCGGGCTGAATTACGCCTCACCTTGCTCGGGGCAGACGACGTCTTAGGAAGGAGGCCGAGACGTTGGAGGTACGTCTGCAGGTTTCTGTTGAGCTCCACCTCCACTGGCTTCACCCTCTGGTCTACCGGGTCCATGGCTTCAGCTGCCGGCCTGTGGGAGAGGAAAGTAAGTGCAGCCATATTCAAAGTCATTTCTTTTATTTAATGTAACTGTGTGTGCATCTGTTCACTTGAACTTCCTTGAATTTCACATAAAATCAAATCTGATTCATCTCTGCTAATACTATAGTACATAACACAAATGCCTGAGTGCATGAAAATGTAGAAATATTCTTAATTAAAGCAGGACTGAACAATCTGTGCTGTTCAAATGTTCACGCCGAGAGTTTCACAAGAAAATCTCCATTTTTTTAATTGAATTTAATGCTGAAATGTTTTTTAAAGACTTTATTTTAAAGTTCCAAACAGGATTAAATAAACTCCTTGTTAATGAACCTGCCTCTTAAACAGACGAGCTGTATTAGAGCAGTCTGAGCTACATAATCTGTCACACACACACACACACACACACACACACACACACACACAGAATAATGAAACATGGAGTTTAAATGAAAATAGAGAAAAAGCCAAAACAATGTGACGGTAAGAGACAAAAAGACACAAAGAAAATGAAGCTTTCATTTAAAGTAATGCACATCACAATGTACTCGTGTGTTATTAACATCGGTGGAAAGTTTCCACTTAAACCAAAGCTCGGTTTTTACAAAGCCTAACTCTGATCTAACCACGAGACGTCTGAAGCTGGACTACTCACACTAACAGAGTAACAACGTCAACAGTTCAGGTTCATTCCCTCCACGCTGCTCGCTTCACAACATTTTTGGTATATCACACGTTAAGAGTAGGGTTGAATATGGAAACTTTCCATGGGAATTAACAGGAATTTATGGGAATAAACAGGGAATTTACAAAATTGAATTAACAGTGAACTTAAATACAGTTGGGGTAAATATATTTTAGCATAATATTGACTAAAAGAACCAGATTTCATGCAGGTCCACTTGAATATCTGCTCTTCCTCAATCACATGCACATATCACACTGCTTACTGCAGGGCTACTGAGGCCACGCCCCCTCTACCTGCACAGGTGATTTCTGTACCTGGACCACACTTTACTGTTAGACACACAGAGACTATTAAAGACACATTTGAGCTAAAGTTCTACTTACAAATGAATCTGTTGATGTTTGTTAAAATTGTTTTATTTTGGTTAAATTACCCACAATTTACAGTTAATTCCCATAAATTTCCATAAAGTTCCTATGGAACGTTTCCAGTAATTTACAGGAAAATTTCCACCCCTAGGTATGAGCCAAGTTTTCCTTTTTTTCTGTGTCACTGATTGTTGTTCTGAGTCTGAGTTGGGTTTGACATAAAGTCCAAACACTTCAGACTCGTCTAACGTGTGTTTGTGAAATGTCTCCAAACTGGTTTTGGACCGCGGTTGGACAGCGGGACGTCTCCATGGATCATAAAGCTACATACAGTAACAGGTAAACTGGGTGAACATCTGACCTGCTGTCTGAGCTGTAGACGGGTCCACTCTGCTGTGGCCTGTAGGGAGTCCTCCTCAGTTTGGATAACTCCTTGGACAGAACCTGCTGAGTGGTGTCATCTTCCCAGGTCAAGCCTACAGACAGAAACACAGAGAACCTTCAGAACTCTTTCCAGGTGTGAGTTGAAACTCACGGAAAAAAAGTCCAGATGAAACGAATCGAGCGCGGTCTAGACGGAAGGGCGGGAAAACGCTGAGCATGCAGCAGTTTTCCTAAACTCATTAGGTCACTCGTTAGCAGAGGAGACCAGGCAACAGCGTGGCATCCGTGGAGACTCTGCAGAGCGGCTCGCTGTTTCAGTGACCGAGCAGAAACTATTTCTCCTCCTGCCACGGCTCAGTGCCACCAGCTCGCTGAGCTAATTGGAAACTCGCTGTACAAGTGCTCACATGAAACGGTTAACGAGCACAGCTCATGATGAGCATATACGAACTATACGTGTTATAAGTGGACTTTATTCTGTATACATGTTGAGGGATAGAGTGTGAAAGTGAAGACTGTATGAATAAACATGAACATATTTTACTCTTTATAGAGTTTATGATGTTTGTTAGTTTAGGGGACCAACACTGCTGCCCTTAGAGTCATGAAGAGCCGTGAACACTGACATGAACGGAACAGAAGCAACACGCAACCTACACCAAGTTTTTGACAAAAACTGGTAAAGGTGGAGCTCTATCAGAACAGACTTTGTTTGTATTAATATAAAAATATAGTATAATGTAATAAAGTACAATACATGATATAAAAGAATATAAAATGCAGTAGAAGATGTAGTACTATACAGTAGTGTGGCATAATATAAAGTACAAAGCATACATATCATAAACAGGGGTGTAACTGTACTTGTATTCGTCCCGAACCGTCATGGTACGGGCGTCACGGTTCGGTGCACGCAGTCATACGACAAATACGTACCTCAAACATGGCAACCTACATAAGACGGCATCACCCCGACAAATCTGTCACGTAAACGTCTTTGGTGCAACAACTTATCCCCGCTGCAATACAATTGTATAATACATTTGTTTTATTCTAGTTTGTTTTTTTTTATAACAGGAGATGGTTTTTGTAAGTCTTTTATATGTGATTAAAAAAAAAAATCCGTTGTACCGAACCCGTACCGAACCGTGACTTGTGTGTACCGTTACACCCCTAATCATAAATGTCTTGTATCTATTTTCTTCTAAATAACTTTTTTCCATATCTTTTAACTTCTTTTAAATAATGTTAATAATCTGTTATATACTGTATATAATATACATTTCTATGTTGTGAATGCAGCCACTGCTGATGCAGTTAAATAGATCAAACTTGATGAATGCTCCATATTCAATGTTCCTTATTCTGTATCATTTATTATATGATTCTGCAGCAGTGACTAAGGGAATCTTCAGTGCACAAGAGGACAAACCGATGAGCAGTCTGTGTCTTTTTTTTTTTTGGGTAACATCTTTTATTACGTAGTTGTCAAACTGTCTCAGCACCAATGTCAGCCAGACGTTCCCGTGCATTTACTGGACTTGGCAAGTGAAGAGTATCGGCAGCATCACTGACAAAGCAAAGAAAAGAAAAGAAAAAATCTCTTCTGCATTTCAGCAAGCGCACAAAAGGACAAGTTTGATGAGCTGCTTGGGCATTCACGTCTGTTTCTTATGCTTAACATGCATCCAAACACAGCTTTTTGGCAACCGAACAGAGGAGCAGGCGCCAACGCCAGATGGGGTAGCGGAACGAAATGTTACCGGAAATATGGCTGCGCCGCGCAAAGCACAACATGAACCGAGGCATTTGGCAGATGAACGATGACGTTCCTGAAAGATTTCGAGTAATACAGACTGCGGCTCCAGATGTGATGCCGTAAGACGTGTGGGTCCAGCACAGAGGACGCACACTTAAAAAAAAAAAAAAAAGGGAACGGGAGCACCGCTGCTGTCAGCTGAAAAAACTCAACCTCAACTTTTCTGAAGGAAACGACACTTCACATCCTGAGCCGAGGAAAGTTTGTTCTGCTGAAAGGAATCACACAAGAAGACCATGACAGGTGAGTTAATAAAGGAATACCAGACATAAAGAGCTGCACATGTGCTGTAACATGGGGACTTATGGAGACTGACTCACTTCTGGAGCCGACCTCAAGTGGACGTTAGAGGAACTGCAGTTCACCTGAACTGAAAAAATGAAAAATCATTTCAGTTTTTACATGACCACAGAACTCGACAGCAGCCGAGCGTGTTTGCACAACGATTTCGGGAGGTTTTAGAGTCGCAACAGAGTCAAACATTCAACTTAATTGTCTACCAAGGGAGACAGAGGTGTCTTAAGGTGTGTTCAGACGCTATGCAAGGTCAGTTTTATATATGCAAATATTATGCAAAGGAGTGAGAGGATGCAAATGTGCTTGGAGCAGAAGCAAAGACGCATTTGCTCGAGTTGAAAATGTCTCAAAATATTTGAGCTTTAAAAGGAGATCAACAACAACAACAACACTTTCTTTCGGCTCCGTTTTTGGTCTCTACCAACTCTTGAGGGAAATATTTTGTCTCTTTAGCTGCTAAATGCTCGACTTTGTTTAGGTGACGTGCAGAAGGTCTTTTATTCTGAAAACTGCTGCCTGATGCAGAGAAAAGTCCGACGTGAGAGCAATGAGAGCGAACCAAAACCAAAAGTTGTGGCCCGACAGTGAAACGACGAGTTTAAACTCA
This sequence comes from Larimichthys crocea, assembly GCF_000972845.2. Lineage (NCBI taxonomy): Eukaryota > Metazoa > Chordata > Actinopteri > Sciaenidae > Larimichthys > Larimichthys crocea. Next base: position 3,810,975 of record NC_040012.1, read on the forward strand.
TTATGGAAAATTGGAGCATTGACGACCAGACGTCACCTGACTCTTGTCCCCTCTACCTCCACACCACAAACGTCAACGTCTGCTTCAGCGTCGGCGCTCAACTGAACTCTAGGAGCAGTGAATCTAATTAAATCAGCTCCACTCGTTACAGAGCAGGACAACCTTCTTTATTTAGACCCCTGCAAAATGAATTACGACCCCAACCGCCACGAATCCGGCACAAGCCTCTCTTTAACAGCTGCGCAGCGTGTCAGGCCAGCTTTCGCCATCAAAGAGCCATAAAACTGAGCTTTTAATGGCATCCGCGGTGGCTGAGAAAACGGGCGTTAGCGGCGGGTGAACAGCCGGCATCTGACACGACAGGTTAATAAACGTTGGAGCCCCTGCCAGGATATTCAGAGCGACTCTACGCCTCTCTCACACAGACTGAACCGACCGCTGAAAGTGCCGGTCAGTCGAGGTAGAAGGCAAAGCGAGCTTTGACTGAGATGCTTCCACGTCTGAATAGCTGAAAAGGTGGATGACGGTGCAGGACGTTTTCAGGGCACAAAGACCAACAGCAAATAAGTTTCAGTTCTGAGATGGCTGAAAACATAAAAAAAGGAAAATGAGGAGGTCAGAGAGGTCGGAGAAAGACTGCGGCTCACTTTGCATTTTCCTTTCAGACCGAGTCGTTCTCTGTTCTACCTTTTCCACGTTTTGACTAAAAACACACGATCACATACAGTATTCAAGAGAAAACACAACATGCAGCTTTCACCAGTTTAGTTTCTTAAGTCCAATCTGATTTCCAGAACCAGAGGAGCAACAACACTCAGGTGAGAGGGCAGACTGAAGCCTCCAGCAGGTAAAAAGGTGATGACGAGTATGACCAATCCAAAAGTGTCAGCATTGCACAGTGGTACGAAGGTCTTGTGTTTCACCACTTGACCTTAAACCTCCTGGTCAAAGCTGGAAGGGATGGAAATGAATCCAACTTTACAATTCCAGCTTCATGGCTCTACACGTATACTTGATTGTTGGTGTTGGTGTCTGTTGATTTCCACAGACTGTAGATCACGTCGTCTTCTTTGTGTAAACCGGCCACAGCATCCACTTGGAAAGGGTCAAAGGTCTTTGAACAGGAGTCAAAGGAGAGCCAACATTCATAACATGTGCAGGGGTGCAATCACAGCTCGACTTCATTTGCTGACAAAGATCATAGAAAGACGTTTAAAGTGGATTGTTCTGAAGTTTTGAAGCTGCGGTAAATCAATGTTGCAGAGGAGCTGGACAGACAAACACAACAGATCGCCGCTTTAAAGCCCCTTAAAGGTGCCACACCGCCGCACAGCGAGGTCAAGCCGGGCTGTGATGTTGCGTCCGAACCGAAGAGGAGCGTCGCCGCTGTGGGCTGACAGCAGCTTTGACCTTGACCACGTCTGCAGGGCCTTCAGTCTGCGGTGAAAGTGAGGAGGAGGACGGCTCGGTGTGTTTGTGTGTGGGCGGACGGAGGAGGGTGAACGCAACAATCACAGAACAGCTGTCTGCAAAGTGTGAGCTATCAGAGCAGGAGCCCACATATACAGTGTGTCACATGTTTGTAGTTTTGAACTGTAAAATTCTGACTCTGCAAACCATTTGACGGGTCCCACAGGTCTTTGAAATCCTTGAAAGTTTGTGAAATTGGTGAGAAATAAACTCAAGGCCTTGAAAGTTTTTGAAAACACATACATGGGTCATTGGCTGTGGTACAGAAGGTGTGCCGACCGATCAGCGCTCACACATTCAAGACACATTTAATTGTTGTCTGTGAGCTTCTGCAAAGCTGCTAATTCTCATTAGAAGTGTTGCAACAGTAATTAACCTTGAGCCTTGAGTGTCTCAAACTATGCTGTGTGCTGATGCTGGGTTCTTGAATTTAAGGGCCTGGAAAGCCCTTGAGGAACAAAAACTGTTTAAGCAGGTGTGAGAAGCCTTTAGTGAATTCACCAATGAATCAGTCACGTGGAGTTAATTATCATGTGAAGCGATGAAACAATTAGTTTAATAATGTATCAGTGAGATAATCAGTATTTTTTTATTTATTAATTCCTTATTGATTAAAACATATTTATAAACCAGAAATACTAAATATGTTCTGCGAGAATTTGATTCTTTGTTTTTGGGTTTTGGACAAAAAATATGAAGATGTTACTTTAGTCTGTGTGGAAGAGACTTTTAATCACAATTAGTGAGATTTATATGATATTATAACATTTTGTTAATGTTTATTATAAATTATTAATCAGAGAATGAAAAGATTCATAATGGAAAGTGCGATAAATACCAAAGATACTGTGAGATGAGATTTAGTTTTAAAATTAATAGAGAATTGGCATAATTTAATTAATAAATATTTGGATTCTGTTTCTTTTTTTTTAAAGTATATTTTTTGGCCTTTTATGCCTTTAATGATAGGACAGTTGAAGATAGACAGGAAGCAGGGGGCAGAGAGAGGGGGATTGACACGCAGTAAATGGCCGTCCGATGCGGGATTCGAACCGGGGCCAGCTGCAGCGAGGACTATAGCCTCTTACACACGAGGCGGCCGCTTAACCCACTACGCCACCGACCGCCATGGATTCTGTTTCTTAATTCAGAACAGGACACCTCACATTTAATAAGTGCTTGTTAATATTGGCGGAGTGATACGATGCATCACATTGTTGGTGAGTGTACAGTAACTGACTTAACTCAGTCAAACTCGAGTTTCTGGTTAACGTTAAGAGAAACCAGCGTTCCAACATAACCGATATTTCACGTGCACTCTTTCGGTGTTAGCCTGAACTATCGCAGACACAGTTAGAAACTAAGACAACAATTTTATTATAACTGGATAGAAATGACGTCCAAAAATATGAAAAGACGACAAGAAATGTCCTTAAACTGAACTCAGCCTTTATCTGTTAAGATGCCCCCAATGATCAACACAACTATAAATATATAACTCTCTCGATATGACGCATAAAGGCTGGAAATAGGGCGGGCAGTTAGCCAGCTGCTGTATGTTCACATTGCAGGTTGAGTGGCATTGATTAAACTTAAATGTGGACGTGGGTGCCAAACATCAGGTGCCTGTTGGATGTCCATGTACTCAAAAAGAAAGACAGCGTTTGCCTATGTGTGTGTTTAGAATAGAGACTGATAAAGAGAGACTGTGTTATCGTTCCAGCGGGCCGGCGGGGCCTGAAATGCAGATGCATTCAGTGTCTTTAGAGTTCTGTCCTCCCTAATGGCTTCTGCAGACAGCCGGGGCCCAAAACATCTCATTTGCATAATTCATTTCACTTCAGAGCGAGCTGACAAACTGTGCTTCCAAAAAAATCGTCGCCTCTCTGTGAAATCTGAATATTTCTCCAGCTCTCCCGCAGAGTGCCGATTCGGAGAATTAAACCAGAGGAAAGGGAGGAGGAGAGACACCGAATCAGACTCAAAGGAAAAAGATGGTGGGGGAAAAAAAACTAAATAATATGTTAAAATGTTCGATATTATTCAGCAGGTTCAGCCGTAAAAAGCCAAACTCCAGAGAGCAACAGGCCCCTGTGTAGTCGAGCCTGCCGTTCAAAGCGAGGCTGCATGATGAAAGTGGATGCAAGCCTCTCAGCGAGCTGCTGGACAGGACTCTGCTTCCCTCTCGTGGTGCAGCAGCGTCTTACACAGGAAGAAGTGACAAACGGCAGCTGATGACCTCATTTTGTAGTTTTTATAGTTCGGCCTGAATCCTCTTCGAGCCTGTGGCCCGTGTTGTTCAGGTCCACAGAAGCTTCTTTTAGATTTCCATACAGAATGTATGACAGACTAAAGGTGGAACAAGATGATTATTTCTAATCTCAAAGGGATTGACAAAGAAATTGTGTGTAAGACAGCAGCACAGGTGATGAAGGCCCGCCTACAAACTTCTGTCAAAAACAATTTGAATACATAAACTCTGGCTCTAGCAAATTATAATCAGTATTTTCACTAAATTTTACACACATTTGCACAAATAATTTGTCTGTTGCAGCTTCATGTTTTAAAAAAAAGATATTTTCTGCTTTATTTGACAAAGAAAAACAAAGATAGACGGGAAATTCAGAGGTGACACATGGGGCCCATGCTCTACCAGGTGAACTACCGAGGTGCCCCCAACTCTGAGTTTTTGATTTGAACGTAAAAGACAAAGATGTAATCATTTTATTCGTGTTTATTATTCATGTTTGTCTTTACACACACGCAGTTGCTAAATCCAGTTTCCATGCACATCTTCAGCGATAAATCAACAACATGATTACAACTGCTTCACAGTTCATCAAAGTTTCCATTAGTTTAAGTGATTGGAACTAGATTCACATCAGGTCAAATTACAAGCAGCTCTGCAACAACAAACTGTATCACAATATTAAGATATGCATATAAGACACAACAACTATGACATCACACCACAGTTTAAAGTCCATGTGAAGTCGGAATAAATGTTCTGAGTTTGTCAGACCAAAGAACAAAGAACAAAGTGTTATCAACCACCCAGCCAAATTTAAATGATTAAAAATATCAACAACTTTATGAAATCAGGTGTCAACTCAGGTAAAAATGAACTCTCAGCTCCAGGACTGTGGGGGCGTTTTGAAGCGACTGAAACGTGTCAGATGAGTTCAGAAAATGACACGACTAACTCTGAAACACTCTGAGCTGAGATGAATTCATCTATCTCTCTGCTCAGGGTGGCCTCAGCGTGTCATCGAGCCACCCTTTAAGGACCGCCCACAAAATCCTGAGACTGAAAACTGGTGAAAAACTGTTTGAACCTCTGACTCCACATTTCAGTGATATATGGTTCAAAGTCTTTTCACGTGTTTTCAGCAACTATTGTCCAACATATTTAATGTGTTTGGAAAGAAATCTCAAGAATAAACATAAAAAAAACGAACGCACACTAACCCATTGCCACTTCACATCCTGTCTACTTCAGCTCACACAACTCGGCATTGTCTCCTCCAGAATAATGAAGTGCAAGTCCAGCGTGGAGAGGCTGCGTGAATGTGGTCTGAATTTTGTGGAGGAGAGTCATGTCATCGTTCACGTTGTAAAAGGCCAGAATACCGGCCTTATGATCCAGGAACACTCCAACTTTGTAGGAATACTTTCCTGGGACTGGAGTAGTGATATCGTTATGTCTGAAATGATAGGCCATACGACAAGATAGCGCCCAAGACTTGTCATTGTGTCCAAATTCACATTCACGATAGCTCCCTGATCTGCTAATATCCTTGTATGCAACAGCTATTGTGACTAACGCATCCCACTCCACCTCCCAGTAACAACGTCCAGTCAGACTCTCTGTACTCAGGACCTGATGATTGTGAATAAATTTATTCGGGCAATGAAAATGTAACGGATTGACTTGTTGCGTGGTTGTTACTTTACGGTTTCCATTGGATAATTTCATCCCGGGGTGTGATGTGCTTGGATCCAGTGTGATTGGACATGCGTACTGTAGGAATTCCTCTCTGGTCCTCAGTTGTTGTGACAGCAAAGCATCGACTTCAGTCACTGTCCGTAAAATCTTTGGCCATTTCTCACTCAGAACGTCCTGTAGTTTATCTCTGAGCTCTGACACAGCAGCTGTCACATCCTCAAAGTGCTGCAGAGGACGGACTTTTTTGCAGGGTAACTCCATAGATTCACTGAGTCGTGACAGTGAGGGGTAGTTGTGTAGAAACTGGTTGTGGTCCTCTGTGTGTGAGAGCTTCTTCAGCTCAGTGATCTCCTGCTCCAGCTTCTCCTGAAGATCTTTGACTCGACTCACTTCAGTTTCCTGCTGGGATCTGACCTGCTGCTTCACATCAGACCTTCTTTTCTCCATGAGACGGATCGGCTCAGTGAAGATCTTCTCACTGTCCTCCACTGCTTTATCAGCAGAGCCATTGATAGCCTCCACCTCCTGTTGGAGCTCCTTCACATCTTTCTCTCTGTCCTGGATTCTCTGCTGGATGTTTAGTCGACTCACCTCGAGCTCTCTCTGCCTCTCAGTCCTTTCTGCTGCAGCTGAGACTGTGTCGTGGCCTTTATGTTCATCCACAGAGCAGAGATAACAGATACACTGCTGATCAGTACGGCAGAACATCTTCATCACCTCATCATGACGAGAGCAGATGTTCTCCTGGAGCTTCTTGGAGGGCTCCACCAGCTTGTGTTTTGCAAATACAGGCAATTCATAATGAGGCTGAAGGTGTTTCTCACAGTAAGAGACCAGACAGACCAGACAGGACTTCAGAGCTTTCAGTTTTCTCCCAGTGCAGACTCACAGGCCACATCAGGTCCAGCATAGCAGTGATCACAGGAGCAGCTTGGAGTCCAGTCTTCTTCAGTCCTCCACTAAAGCTGCAAATGGTGCTTTTTCACCAGGACAGGCCTCGGTTGTGAAGGTCGGCCTACACTGAGGGCAGCTGTGGATTCTCTTCTCATCCTCTCCATCCCAGAAGTTTTGAATACACTTCAGCAGTAGCTGTGTCCCAGGGAATAGTCACCCGGATCCTCAGTAGATCCAGACAGATCGAACAAGAAATAGTTTTCCCGGGCCAGCTGAGCTCCTTTCTGCGCCATTTCAGCTCTCTGTGACAACGACTGTCGAGCACTTCCTCATAAATGAAACTAGTCTGAGCTCTGACTCAACAACAGGTGCTCTGCAGGGAACGGGCCGACGTGTTGGTTACACCCATCTCAAACTGGAGATCTGAAGGGGAGGGAACAAGGAAACATGGGACAGAGTGGAGCTGGTGTGTTTTTGAGAGCAGGAAGAAGAGGGAGGGGTTATCAAGCTTTGGTTCAGTCCAGGAAGAGGAGCGCTTTGACAGAGATACTGTGTGTTAACACTTGTTACAATAGAGCTCATTGAAAAACACTGAACTGATGAAATCTAGGTAATATCACACTATGTCAGTCTGTTCAACAGGATCATAGCCTGTAACACTGATGCTGCATTCAGGTCACATGGGAAAGATGGGAGAGAAGAGTTTCCACGTTACAAATATGATTCACATCATCAACATGTTAGTGTGACATTTTGTCTGTCAGCTTTGTATGAGACCCGGGAATGAAGACCAAGAAGAAAAGACTTTGTTCATGTTGGTTTATTCATCTGTAAAGCTTCACTTTGTTCTCACATCCCATCAGTAAAGTCTGTTCAATGACTCTTGATCATGATTTCATGTACAGATTCACTCATCCACACAATCAGTTTGTTTGACCAGAATCTCAGCTATGTACAAGAAACAATCATCATCTCCTTATTGATTATAACAGATGAATTACAGTTTTATAACACCTCATTTGACACCAAAACCAACATAGACCCAAATATCTAAGTAAGTGGAAAAGAAACAAACACATATATCAGTACAATTTTGAACAATCATTGAAATGACAGAGAAGTTTATATTGTCATGCAGAGAAATGTCAGTTCAGGTTAACTAAAGTCATCATGAGCAGTGATAGCCTCCATGGCTAAACAGACACAGGAAGGAGCTCCACCTAAAGAAACCAAACATTTACACAACGACCATGAGAAGAGGGCAAAGTACCGCCCACATGTTTTGATTGAACAGGTGAAGAAATGTCACAACAATCAAACAAGAAAAAAAAAATTTTATAACGTATTAAAATAGTAACTAATAAAAAATAAAAAAAAAAAAAAACCTTTATAAATTAAAGAAAAACTTATTAAAAAAATTAAAAATAAAAATAAAACATAAACTAAAAAGAAAAAAATAAAATATCAATAAATTTAATAAAAATAATTAAATTAATAAAAAAAATCTATTTTAAACACAATAAAGTGCAGTTGTACGAAAATTTATTACAACATATAAATAAGTAAAATCTTCAAATATTACAGGGAAAGAAATAAAAATAAAGAAAATTAAAACCCTTAAATGACTTCTGTCTATTTCAGTTTACACAACTCGCAGGTCTCCATAAGAATAGTAAATCCAAAGTCCAGCAAGAGAGGCGTGAGTGAACGTGGTCTGGACTCTGTGGAGGAGAGTCATGGTTTCAGAGACGCTGTAGAAGGACAGAATACCTGCACTGTGATCCAGGTACACTCCAACTCTGGAGGACCGAGGACCTGAGACGGGAGTTTGGACTTTGTTGTACCAAAATGTGTAACTGTTTTTTTTACATCTTAACGCCCAAGATTTGTCATTGAGTCCAAATCCACATTCATTTGAGCTCTCTGCTCTGCTGATATTCTTGTATGTGACTGCGACATGAACTCTTCCTCCTCTCCACTCCACCTCCCAGTAACAACGTCCAGTCAGACCTCTGTGCTCAGGACCTGATAATATCCAGTGAATCTGTCTGGATGACTAGAATAAGACTGTTATCTGTCATTAATGTTGCTTTTCTGTTCCCCTCAGATAATACCAGCTGTGTGTGTGCTGTGTTTGGATCCAGTGTGAGTTCACGTGAATATTTTAAGAAGTCAGCTCTGGTCTTTGGCTCTGGTTGTGACAGTAAAACATCGACTTCAGTCACTGTCAGTGAGATGTTTGTCAGTTCCTCTCTCAGAACGTCCTGTAGTTTATCTCTGAGCTCTGACACAGCAGCTGTCACATCCTTAAAGTACCTCAGATTGATGGGTTTGATCTTGATAAATCTTGAAATGATCTTGCTTGTAGTCAAAAAGTAATTTTGGAGAAACTTGTGGTCCTCTGTGTGTGAGAGTTCCTTCAGCTCAGCGTCTTTCCTCTTCAGCTCAGTGATCTCCTGCTCCAGCTTCTCCTGAAGATCTTTGACTCGACTCACTTCAGTTTCCTGCTGGGATCTGACCTGCTGCTTCACATCAGACCTTCTTTTCTCCATGAGACGGATCAGCTCAGTGAAGATCTTCTCACTGTCCTCCACTGCTTTATCAGCAGAGCCATTGATAGCCTCCACCTCCTGTTGGAGCTCCTTCACATCTTTCTCTCTGTCCTGGATTCTCTGCTGGATGTTTAGTCGACTCACCTCGAGCTCTCTCTGCCTCTCAGTCCTTTCTGCTGCAGCTGAGACTGTGTCGTGGCCTTTATGTTCATCCACAGAGCAGAGATAACAGATACACTGCTGATCAGTACGGCAGAACATCTTCATCACCTCATCATGATAAGAGCAGATGTTCTCCTGGAGCTTCTTGGAGGGCTCCACCAGCTTGTGTTTTGCAAATACAGGCAATTCATAATGAGGCTGAAGGTGTTTCTCACAGTAAGAGGCCAGACAGACCAGACAGGACTTCAGAGCTTTCAGTTTTCTCCCAGTGCAGACATCACAGGCCACATCTTCAGGTCCAGCATAGCAGTGATCATCAGGAGCAGCTTGGAGTCCAGTCTTCTTCAGTTCCTCCACTAAAGCTGCTAACATGGTGTTTTTCACCAGGACAGGCCTCGGTGTGAAGGTCTGCCTACACTGAGGGCAGCTGTGGATTCTCTTCTCATCCTCTCCATCCCAGAAGTTTTGAATACACTTCATGCAGTAGCTGTGTCCACAGGGAATAGTCACCGGATCCTTCAGTAGATCCAGACAGATCGAACAAGAAATAGTTTCCTCAGCCAGCTGAGCTCCTTTCTGCGCCATTTCAGCTCTCTGTGACAACAACTGTCTGAGTTTCACTTCCTCAGAAATGAAACTAGTCTGAGCTCTGATCTCAACAACATGTGTCTCTGCAGTGAACGGGGCCTGACGTGTTGGTTACACCCATCTTCAAACTGGAGATCTGAAGGGGAGGGAACAAGGAAACATGTGGACAGAGTGGAGCTGGCTGTGTTTGAGAGCAGGAAGAAGAGGGAGGGGTTATCAAGCTTTGGTTCAGTCCAGGAAGAGGAGGAGTCCACAGGGAATAGTCACCCGATCCTTCAGTAGATCCGGAAAGATCGAACACGAAATAGTTTCCTGGTCCAGCTGAGCTCCTCAGACTCCTTTTCTTTAATGTTCACGTGCTGATAAACGCTCAGAATGAGGCCTATCAGCTCTTATCACCACTTACTTAACTCACAGATCTGTGAAGGGGAAACAACACAGAAATAGGCAGAGGGTTATCAGGCTGGACTATAGCCCTGCTCCAGAGAATATGATCGATGATTCATATTTTGTTTTCAGCAACTATCCTGTCGACGCAAGTCGCTGTGTGTAAGTCTACGCCAAGATTCAGTCCAGTGACAGATGCTTGCATAATAACGTGGTGAACGCAGATACGATATATAATCCAGAGAATGCTGAGTCACAATTTCATTAACCTAAGGCTGATGTATCAGCCTTGTTTAAGGCCTCAAAATACGGGATAGTATAATATATATTATGGAGAAGGTGCCATCATTGCGATGGATTACATGGATGCACAGAACCGTCCAACACAAATCAACAGTTTCTTGTTAAAGAGGTCACACTTACCTGGCTTCAGTGTCTGCATAGACACGATTTATCGCAGCTCAGCCTCACTTATGTCGTCATTACTGACTTAATACTGGTGAAACTGCAAACAAGCTCCGCCAGTTCAAAGCCGTTTCACAGTAAACTTCATTATTTCAGTACAGAGACAGAGAAGGGGCGACCCCTCATCACCGCGCTGGTGGCCGCACATTAAAAAGACGCAGAAGTCACATTAACGAATATGAAATGAATTGAAAACACATGGTGGATGTGTTTTTGCTTCATGTCGGCTCAACTCAGCAGAACAGAAAAGTTGCATAACCTGAACCACAGCGAGTGTGTGTGTGTGTGTCTGTGTGTGTGTGTGTGTGTGTGTGTGTGTGTGTGCATACCTCTGTTAGAGAGCTTCTCCAGCAGCGTCCTGAAGCGTTGCACCACAGACGGGGAGACGTCGTAGGTGTAAACCTCCTTCACCGGAACAGAGTGACACCTCCCAAACATGCCATCTGTCGACACACGAGAGCGCACACTTTAATCAGACTCACGTTTTATATTTAGCATTTCACACTGACAGCATTCATATAACATGATCAGACTCCGCTGACGTGTTCGTACAGTCATGAATTAGTCTTTGGTAGCGTGTGGTGGGCGCTGTGAGCTTGTCATGTCACACAGTGACGGTTAACAAACGTGCAGGTTCAAATCAAACTGTGTGTGTTTAAGTTTGGAGGAAACAAACAGCCACAGTCCTGCTCTGCTCTGCAAACATCTGCACTACATTCAAATGAAATGGAGTAATTGCAGTGAGATGATTTGATGGTGAACTCTACTGAATGAACAGCAAACTGCATTAACCCTGTTGATCCCTGAGAGGAAGGTAACATGTTAACTATTGAACCTTTGAACATTCAAACAATATAAATAACAATGTATGGATAGTTGATGAAGAAAACAATTGTTACGGCTGTCGCCATTATGCCCGGCGCGCGTGTGTGTGTAGTGTTTTTTGTTTTCCCCTATAGGTAAATGCAGGTGTGCGGTTGCCGGCCCCTGGTTGGCCCCAAACTGGTGGAGGCGGGGACAACACGTCCGTGGCGGTACAGGGCCAGGATTGGTGCGGCATCATTTCCGCGCCACCAATGAGAGCGCCCCCGCAGCAGCATCACCGGCATTTAAACCACAGCCGCCCGAGCATCGTGGCGGCTTCACTCGTTATTATGTGTGCGTGAGCTCGCCTCGTTTGTATCTGATGATACTCGTTTGGTTGTGTTTTGTAACTGGAGGTTTGTGTTTGGGTTATTGGGACTGGGCAGGGTTCAGTTAGTTATATTTACTGATTACACGTAAACTATTTCTGTTAGCCCCATTAGATTAAGAGTGCTGATTTCAATGTGTTTTTGTTATCTAGAGATAGACTTAGTGAGGTTTTTCTTTCTCGTTTTGGTTTTCCAGCAAGATAACATAGGCTCTGTTTAGAGTTCTCTTTTTGTTATATTGGTTTGTTCGTTTATCAGCACTCGCTCGCCCTTAGTTCCCTTTTGCCTCACCTCCTTTTGTTAAAACAATCTAAAACTTTCATTTAATAAAATACTTTTCTTTAATAACCTTTACAATCTGGTTTTATGTTACTTCCTTCCATACCCCTTCATTGGGTCGTAACAAGAATCAATGATCAATGTTTACGAAGTGATCTAATCTAAAAAGTCACCTCGCTCTGGTCTGTGGCTCGAGTCCAGAGTGTTTATCGGTGCATTTCAGAGTTTGACCAACAACACGATGATGATCGATGATGATGATGATGAGCAAAACCTGACCAGGTCTGAAGAACATTACAAGGAGTATAATTTATTCTACCAAATATCAGGCCTGAGTGTCACCTGACTGTATTTCCACTATAAAAGGCTGCAACCAACAATCTAACTTCGGGCAGTCAGGTCCAACGTTCCTCTCCGGACTCTTTTATCACTTTTATTACTCCACATAGATCTCATGACACGGTCACAGTGTGACGACTCTTCACTCAGTCATACTTCCGTCTAAAAAGACACTCAGCGGGTTGAGTTCATGAGGCCGTCTCCGTGGGCGGAGAAAGCGTCTAGAAAGATGAGTCGATGAGCAGCACTACCTGCTCAAGGTAACTCTAAAAAACAAGCGTGACAGCTGATTCTGGTCTTTACTGAACAAAAACACAAAACAACAAGCACAACAATGTGTGTGCTCCACATTACACAGCACAATAAAGTGTGAGATAATAAATACACAACGATCACTGCAGGTGAGTTTGAGGCTGGTTTGTGGGGATGGAGTTCCACTTCCTCACCTCCACTACGTTTTATTCGCCTAAAAATAGAAATTCACAACACGCCCGCCTGCCGGGTCGGACAGCTCGATCGATGCGTGGAGCTGTTTTTAGTCATAGCGGCAGGCGGCGGTCATTGATCTACAGTAAGAGCGGAGAGATGAAACTCAAGATTCTGAAGAGACGCTGCATCACATACAAAGATACATATTAATTCTTATTGTTATTTTGATATTTATTTCTGATATTTGACTCCCAGTTTGTTGTTGCTGGCTCTTGTTTTTGACTTTTCCCCTGAGAGGACGGCGTCATGATTATAATAATAATAATGAAAGATTTTCTCCTTCATGTTAATAGAAAACAGAATCTGGGCAGCAGTGTATTCCCCTTAAAAACAAACTTGTTGCACATAAATGTGAGAAAGAGCTGAAGTTGTTTAAAATCCTGATAAATTCTTATGATACTTTATGTTATAAAGTGTAAAATATGTGCTTTGTGTTGTTTCTATATGAATGTCTTGTGCCTGTGTGTGCCTCTGGCTGCAGCTCTGCATGTATACATGTCCGTGTGCACTGTGCATGTATGCATGTATGTACGTGGGAGTGTGCACGCAGCACTTGTACGTGGTAATTCAGTTCTCTCGTCTATAAATAGCCGCTGCGTCACTGTGGCCGTCTCAATCAAAGTGCAAGCTCCATTTAGCAGGCGGCTAAGGATGACCGGCGGCTGGTCTGCACGGCTGTAATTACTCTCAAACGTTTCACCGAGCACAAATTCTGTTGTTTACAAATGAGACAGAGGAGAGAGAGAGAGAGAGAGAGAGAGACTTTTACTGTAAATGACAAAAGTTTGACGCTTGCTTGAAGCGATTTTGTGTTGCTGAATAAATTCTGAAATAAAACAAAATGGTTTTGTCAGATGATGCAGCCGCTCCATGATTAAATATCTCGTTGCACATGTGGTCTGTCCTCCCGTGTTGTTTCCTTCATTTCAAATTTGCATAATAATCTTTTCAGATGATGAGCCCAAAAAAACAAAAGTCTGAAGGCTCACAGAGCCGAGTACAGACCGAGGAAGATCATCGTCGTCTTCCTTCGCTTCACTTACTCGCATCTGAATCTAAATCTAAATAATCCCTCATAATTAAACCCATCTAGAGTTCCAGTATCAAGGTCGAGATTAAAATTCAATTATTCTGACAGTGGGTAGCAGAGCGGCCTGGACCTTATAAACCTTGCTGAAGTGCCCTTGAGTCCTTTTCACGCCTCCGGGGCGGATTTCTTCCAACATGTTCTCGGAAAAAACGAAGCTGGGACGAATGTGGTTTGAGATTTCTAAGATGCAACTCCTCTAAGAGCCACTGGGTGGTGAGTGGAAAACACACAGCCAGCCCTGCTCAGCACTTCTTCTACATTCAGCACTACATCGTCTCGATCCGACACATTTCATTTAAATTGTTTCCAGTAAGGACGCACCGAGCCGACGGTGAGACGCTGTCAGCTTCTTCCACCTCTGTGTGAGCTGACAGCTGACAGAAATAAACGTTTCATTTGAAGGAGTCACAGATTTGTTGATATTATTTCAGAATATTTGAAGTTGTTCATTTGATATTCACTGATCACACTGAACACTTTAATAATGTGCAGTTCTCTTCATGCCAAGAACCAGAGCTTTAAGGAGAGACTGCAGATGACCGAATTACATTAAGACGATTTTATATAATTAAGATCATTAAACTGTATGTTTACATATGCAAATGAAGCATTATGTAATGCTAAACTGACTAACACAAATAAACCAAGTGTAGTAAAATGTGTTTTTTCTGCACTAGTCGGCGAGAAGACGTCATCGTCGTCCTTCACGTGTCTTACCTCAACATGCTACTCAACTCCTGACACAAGCTGTGGTCATCAAGATTAGACTGGACCTGGTCTACGACCAAACCAAAAGGTCACGTCACACCGCTTCCTACCTGTTGCATCCCGCAATAAGTTCAACTCTCTAATGCTATGAAGTAGACTCCGGTACCGCACCCACCTACCTGAACATGTGACCTCACGACTGTTGCGTTCCTCCAATGAACGACGCCTGGCTCAGCCACCCGTTCGTTCAAGACAATCCAGACCTCCCCGCTGGGAACAACAGACCAGGTTCCAGAGCAGGGGCGTCCCTCTCTACCTTCACAAACCTCCTGAAGACCTCCAGCTCATCAGAGAGGACCTCCTCTTCAACAGTACCAACATCTGGACATGATAAATCTATCACTCACTGCTGCACTACCACACGATTGTTTCCTTCTCTGTAAATGACTGAATGTAAACGTGCATGTTTTCACGTGGGTGAGGCGAGCTGTATTCAGGTGGATGCAATCTGCAGCCTCACCACCAGATGCCACACACTGCTTCTTTAAAAAGGTCAGTACGGCCCTGATACATATCCGATGGGTCAGATCAGATCATCCCCATCTTCCACGTCACACAGGCGTCATGCCCTCGGCTGAAATGTCAAGTTGTAAAACTTCAAACATCTGTACGGAGACACGACCAGAAACTCTCAAAGTAAAATGTAAATGAGACGTATTGATGCTAAAATAAATGTGTCAATAACATCGTGACTGCAACAAAGAGAAAAACAAGCTCCTGAGTAAACCGATGCACCAGAGGCCATGTTTTCTCCTTCATAGCATTTCTGTGTCTTCCCAGAAGGAACATCTTGAATTATCTCTCATAATTATCCTCATGCATATCCAAGGCTCTGCGATTTATCCCAGTTCAGTACCGGAGGGCCATAATTCAGAGCCAGACGTGTCTTCTCGTGATTTATGGTCCAGATTAGAAGCAGAATGAGGATTCACAGGGCCATTCTCAGAAGCACAGGGTGTGTTAAGATGGAGGAGATGGAGCGGCAATGTTGACCAGATGTTGCTTCTGGGTTGCCGCAGTTTAAATATAGCATCGTTTAATGAAAATAAACTTTCTCTGAAACTTCTGATGGTTTAATTCAACTTTGGCAGACGCTGAGAGAAACACTTTCTACTTTTCTTGCTTGTTTTTCGATTCTTCTCACATCATTGATTTTTTTGGTCGATTCAATTAAGTATTCCAACCATTGTTTATTAATTACAAACATTTCCGTTTTATTTCATTGATAACGTTGAGCAGAGATTAATGAACCATGACAGCAGAGCAGCAACGCTGATTGAAAACAAACCAACAAACCAACAAATCAACAAACCAACAAATCAAGAGCTGCAGCTTCATGAAATCCCTGCTGCTGTTGCTGTTGCTGCTGCTGCTGTTGCTGTTGCTGTTGCTGCTGCTGCTGTTGTTGTTGTTGTTGTTGTTGTTGTTGTTGTTGTGCCGCAAAACTAACTTACACAATGTACAAAGTCAGAAACAGAGACGAACATGCTCATGATCCAGGATAAATCAACACAGTGCATGTTATGGTGTACATCCATCCTTCCATCCATTTCCTGTAACCGCTTATCCTTATCAGGGTCTGGAGCCGATCCCAGGGGGCACTGGCCCAATTAACCTGCGTGTTATCGGACTATGGGAGGAAGCCGGACGTACCCGGAGAACACACACAGATGCAAACTCCACACAGGAAGCCCCCAGCTAACCATGTAAGCATCAAAAATATGTTTGAAACACAGAGATTACAAACACTTGGAGTTGAATTCCTCTGTGTTCTCGTTCGTCTCCGGTCTGCAGCATTGTTTGGACACGCTGACTGAAAGCAGCAGACTCAGTTCTGCCTAATGAACTGGATTAAGGCATCTTTAATGGATCTGCTGCCTCTGGGGACCTGCACAAGTCCTTCCCTCACAGACTGCACTCCACAAGATCAATGACATCCGCCATCGTCTCGGCTGCTTTGACGGGCTGGAAAGAACAGGGTTTCCTTCATACCTGTCGAGATCTGACTCTGGGTCTTGTGGTTTTTAATTATGCTAGAGATGCTCGTGGATCATTTGCTGCACAGGCTGGTGCATATGCGTATAGTGCATCTGTGATTAGATAAATTCTGTCGTAGGATCCACCGGTCACATTTTAGGCTTTTGTTGCTGGAACACGTCAGTTATCGTCTGATGATTATTGTTTTGTCTGTTTATAGAGATTAGCAGAAATGCGTCTTTCTCAGTCTGCAGAGGAAGTCTTGGCCTAAAGATCCGTTATTCCCTTTTCCTGGTAATATCTGCCGGCTACACTTGAAGATCCTCGCCCTCAGGTGTAACGTTGTTCTGTTTCCATGGTCGAGCTGGTGGACCATAAAGGACAAAATAAACTCCAGATACAAACACACGTATAAGGAGAGATACTCATCAAAAACTATTACTGGGTATCCAACCTCAGAACATGCATCAAAAAGCAAAGTTTCTGTTATTTTACAGTTTTTATTGGCCAAAGTTCCCGTATAAGTTCTGATGTTTAGAGTTAGAGCCAGTACCACACGTTGGTTACTCATACCGTCAGCTGATATTTTGTTCTGAAGCTGAAAACCAGCCAGTTAATGACTTTTGAATAGGGTTGCAAAATTCTGGAAATTTTCAAACTTTCCATGGGAATTTATGGGAATAAACGAGAAGAAACCAGGAATAAAACTGGGAATTTACTAAATTTAAGGTTGGCCTTTTAACAGTGAACTTAAATACAGTTGGGATCATAAACTTGACTAAAACAACCAGATTCCATGCAGGTACACTTGCTGCTATCACATGCACATAGCACACTGCTTACTGCAGGGCTGTTGAGGCCACGCCCCCTCTACCTGCACAGGTGACTTCTGTACCTGGACCACACTTCAGAGCCCAGAGCACACAGAGACGGTTGAAGACATGTGAGCTTGTGGACTACGTAATATTGTTTAATAGAATAATTCAAACTTGATAAAGTTCTACTTACAAATAAATCTGCTGAAATGTTTTTTTAATTGTTTAATTCTGCATATTTAGATTTGGATATGACACAGTTTGCTTAATGTTTCTCCAGTTTACAGTTAATAAATCTCATAAATTTCCATAATTCCCGAGCTTAACTTCTCATGGAAAGTTTCCAAAATGTTCCGCCCCTTCTTTTGAAGAGCAGAAAAGTGAGTCAGTGGTACTGATCGATAACCCATCAGCTCTCTGCACACTGTGTGCTAATTTAATGAGATGTTTACTGATCTGGAACAGTCTTAAGGCGGACTGATGGAGATACGCAGACGTCACTACACTTTGATTCAGACTCTGCTGCCGCCTGTGATACGATCACGTCGAGGATTTCGGCTCCTTGTCGTCTGATTTATACAATAAAAAGGTCAAAGCGAGTCTCTCTGCCTCATTCATTCATTTATGAGACTGTGGTTTCAAAGTGGCTCTGTTATGATGCGACGGGAGTACAGTTACAGGATTTTCCCTCAAAGGACCGTCAAACACACTTTGGATCAATAACTCGACACACACACACACAAATTAGTCCGATCCAACGGGCGGACAGAAGAAGTGATGGTGCTGGTGGAGGCTGTGTGAGATCATTAAACAAATACTGACAGTTCTCTATGATGAGTACAAGAACGTACCTTTTCCACCTTGTTGTAGGATCAGTTCATTGTTTGAGACAAATTCATCACCAGCCTGATTCCCTTAAGTACATTAAGAGCTGCAGTCATTAATGCCTCAAACCTGGAGGTGAGCAGCAACTCGCTCATCTTATAGGGCCGCTGATGTTGTGGGGGTGCAGATGGACTCGCTGACTGTGGTGTTGGAAAGGAGGATGCTGTCTAAGGTGCAGGATATCTTGGACAATGACTCCCACCCAGTCCATGAGCTGCTGGACAGACTCAGGATCAGCTTCGGTCAGAGACTGCTGGTACCAAGATGCTCCACAGAGAAACACAAGAAGTCTTTCTTACCTGTGAGCATCAGCCTGCACAACTCCTCTGTCATTAAAGTCATTAATCTACTGTTACTGCTTCTATTTAACTGTTATTTATTTCAAAAACTAAACTATCTCATATCTCACTGCGACTTGTTTTTTATTTTTTACTGTTACTGCTTCTATTTAACTGCTACTTATACATGTGTATATATTGTGTATATATTGTTTAAAATAGGATATTCTATAGGGTATATTGTTAAAGTTTTGTTT